>NW_016108037.1:296091-319671 GCF_001604975.1 Cebus imitator | reverse complement strand
TGAGGCGAGTGGATCGTGAGGTCAAGACTAGTCTGGCCAAGATGGTGAAAGCCTATCTCTACTAAAAATACAAAAATTAGCCAGGCATAGTGGTGGGTGCCTGTAATCTCAGCTACTGAGGAGACTGGGGCAGGGAATTCCTTGAACCTGGGAGGCAGAGGTTGCAGTGAGCCGAGATCGTGCCATTGCACTTCGGCCAGGACAAAGTGAGACTCCATCTCAAAAAACAAAAAAACCCCAAAGTACCCATGTGTAGTGGCACATGCCTGTAATCCCAGCTACTCAGGAGGCTGAGGCAGGAGAATCACTTGAACCTGGGAGGCGGAGGCTGCTGTGAGCCGAGATTTTGCCACTGCACTCCAGCCAGGACAAAGCAAGACTCAGTCTCCAAAAAGAACAAAAAAAGAGCAACATTTGGAAGCCTGCTATTAGGGTGCTGTGAGGACACCAGAAAGCTGAGGCCTCAAGCAGGTACGGCAGTGACAGTTTCTCCTCCTAATCTCTGAAAAGCCTGGGAGAGATTCAGACACTGCTGCTGTCAATGCCCCTGGGAAGACAGACCACTTTCTATCCATTCTCTAGCACTAGAGATTTGTTCTGCACCAACAAAAACACTCAATGCCTCTGAGTTCTCCAGACACGCTTCTTACCAAAGTCAGAGTTGTCTCTCTTGTCAAAGAAGAGTTTGGACCCAACTCTCTGGACGACAATATCCCAGGAATACACTGAGCGGGTACAGCTCATCAGCGTGGCCAGAATGGCATCAGTGGCAAACACATTCCCCTGAGTTTTTGCCAGCTGCAAAGACGATCAAAGAGAGAAGATGGGAGGACGTTCCTAGGTCTCACTGCCCACCCACGTGGATGGGGAAGACTCCTCTGCTGACCACATAAATCCTTAAGAATAAGGAGGCCCCACCTCAATTGTCCAAGAAGGCTGCAGCCAGCCGGCCAGCAAGTTTCAGGTGGCAGTGGCACTGCAGCCGTCTAAGCACTTGCTAGACTCCAGCCGAGTGCTTCAGATGCTTTCGCCTTTGCCCCAATGGTACGTGCTATGTACATCTACCCCCTGCTGCAGATGAGAGAACTAAGGCTCCAGAGACTAAGCTAGGAAGCACGGCAGAACTGGGCTTCAAGTCCAGCTGTGCTTCCCATCAACCTTTCTGGTCTAGGGAAAATGCTTTTACATATAATGCATACATTAATGCCATGTCCTCTGTTCTTTCTGCAGCTTCAACTGTAGAAGCCGACAGACAGCATTCCTAACAAGTGGGAGGGGTGGAGGGAGGCGCACACCTTTCGGATGACAGGGTCGTCTGTGGTGGTGACAGTGTGGAAGATGCGCTTGATGCTCCGCAGTGGCTTCTCACTCCGCGTGGTGATGCGGTCAAAGGCTTTGTCGTAGTATTCTAGAGCCCCACAACACTCACTGCGGGAAGAGCAGGCAAAGACATGCACAGGAAAGGAGATAACCCTGCTTTTTTCTTTTAAGCCATAGATCCAAAGTCTTATCCAAAAGTCTAAAAGAGGCAGAAAACAATTTCTGTTTTCCAGCACAGGAGAGACAAATCCTCAGCGCTTGCTCAGTTCCTGTCCACTTAGCTCCCGGCACAGAACAGAGCAAGCACAGCTCATCCAGCCCAACGCCCCCATTTTAAAGGTAGGGAGACCGAGGCTAAGATAGCAGATGATGAGTTGTAGGGGCATCTGGGTGGGCTGACTTCTGGTCTGGTGCTCTGGTTCCCCACCACCTTACTTCCATCTACTTGCCCTCTGGGGTAAAGAGCTATTTGAAATGTCAGGAGAAGCAAAGATTCTGAAGAACTGCTATGTTTCTCTTCCTGCCAAGAGTTTTATAACTTAATCTCATTGCTCTTTTGCTCGGGATGCCAGGGAACAGAAATATACAGTTCAGTGATCAGCAAATTTCCTTCTGCTTTCTTTCTCTTTCTGCCAAGAGTTGTATGACTTCATTTCTTCTTTGCTCAGAACGTCAGGAAGTTAAAAGAAGTTTGCAGTTTAATATCAGTGAACCTCTTTCTGCTTTTCCATTTTTTACAAACACCCCCGTTAACCTTATGCAACGCGTTTGGAGTAAGTGGCTTCAGAGCCTTTTTGGAAATACTAGGGCTTAAGAAAATACCCATCACCAGCCAGTCCGCCCACAGAAGAGCAGGGTAGAAAGCAGTGAAAGATGCTGCTTACATGTCCTGTGGCTCTGAGACTTCCAAGTAGCGCATCTTCATCAACTGAGGAAAATCCATTTCCTCTTTCACCTCCCAGTCACTACGAACTTCAACTGAAGAGTCTCGGGGTTTCTGCAGTTGAAAACCATTAGAGGTAGAAAAGTAATGGTCCATAAACAACATAAATAAAAGGCAGGCTAAAAATATGAAGAGCTGGCCCAGTATAGTGTCTCAAGCCTGTAAGCCTAGCACTTTGGGAGGCTGAGGTGGGCGGACTGCTTGAGCTCGGGAGTCTGAGACCAGCCTGGGGAACATAGCAAAACCTCGTCTCTATCAAAAATACAAAAATTAGTCAGGTGTGGTCACGCATATCTGTAGTCTCAACGACTCAGATGGCTGGGGTGGGAGGATCGCTTGAACCCAGGAGGCAGAGTTTGCAGTTGGCTAAGATCATGCCACTGCATTCCAGCCTGGGTGACAGAGCCAGACTCTGTCTCAAAAAAGAAGGCAAAAAAAGCAAAAGAAAATACAATATTCTTGGGAAGCAAACCCCAAGTATATGGACGGCTGACTTTTCATACATGCAGGTACACAGACCGACTGTGGGACTTGAGCAAGTGTGGATCTTGGTATATTGAAGGACAACTGTACCAACACACGTTACCACATGGATGTCCCTTGAAAACAGGCTAAATAAAAGCCGCCAGTCACAAAAGACCATATATTGTAGGATTCCATTTATGTAAAGTGTCTAGAACAAAAAATCCAAAGACAGAAAACAGATTCGTAGCTGCCTGGGGCTGGGGGGTTTGGGGGTGTTAGCATTTGGGTGTGCCTCCTGGAATTCACGTGGCAATCTGGTTGCTACTGTGGCAGGTTGGGAGGTAGGGCCTTTAAGAGATTAGGTCGTTAAAAGGAATAAATGCCTCATGCCCTTCTCTGAGAAATGGGCTAACTGCCCCAAGAGTTTAGCCCCCTTTTCTCTGTCGCACCCGCCTCCCTTTCTGTTTTTTTTCTGCCATCCTGTGAAGCAGCATGACGTCCTCACCAGATGCAGCTCCTGATTCAGGACTGCCGAGTCTCCAGAACTGTGAGCTAAAGAAACCACTTTATAATGTGCCCACTCTCAGGTATTCTGTTCTAGCAACAGAATACAGACCAAGACAGGGTGACTATAAAGGGTACAGAGATTTTGAGGGCGATGAAAATGGTCTGAAATTGACCAGTTATACAACTCTGCAAATTACATTAAAAACCACTAAATTGTAGGTATGTGAAGTATATATCCCAATTAAGCTATTATAAAGACAATTGAACAAACAAATTTCCAGGCAGAATTCTGGTATAAATACATCACCTGTGATTTCTGATCCCATTTCTGCCTAACCCCAAATTGCTTCTGGAACTTTTTCTGCAATCGAATGCGTTCTCTGGAATGATAAAAGTATCATGATCTCAGCACAGATCTTTAAATCAGTGGCTTCTTCAAAAGACACAGGCTGCCATCCTCTTCAGCGAAACCTTTCCAGCTCCACTAACTCCTTTCAACTACGAAAAATGGACTTAAAGAAAGGAAGAGACCCAGAGGATGCACGCTGGAGATGCCAGAAAAGGCATACTGCCTCCAATTGCTGACCAGGTATGTTGTGCTTCATCTACAGGGACTGTTCAGTGACAGCTCCAATCTGGGCCGTAGTGGCCTCTGTACCACACAACACCAGGAGGCTCACAGGACCAGCATAAATGGGGCTTCCTGGAGTTGTCCCATAGCACAACTGAGCCTAGGCAAGCTCCAGAGCCTCTTCTTGCCTACCCATGCTTCCCTTCAGTGCACATGGCCAGCATAAGGAGTTAGTTTCCTGCGCATGCTATCTGCCATGAACCCGCCTGAGAACAAGCTAAAATGTGGTGTAACTGGTAGTAGAAACTATCTTCCCCCTTTTTCTTTTTCTCCACAATGGCGATGAAGACAACCATCCCCCTGCTTTGGTCCTATGATTTCCAAGTGCGGCCAGCCTGGAAAGGGCAGCAGGATGAGCATCTCACCTCTCTTTCTGTTTGGCACTCTTAGGCAGGATCTGCAGGTTGAACTGCAACATGTTCCGACGATCTTTGTCTCTGCGGAGGTTCCTCTGGGCATCGGGAAGAAACAACCGTGTTAAAATCTTGGAGTTTGGCTCACAATAGGCAGAACGAGTGGGAGGTCTTCAGAGTAACTTTAGGATGCCAAATCCCAAGTTTCACATCTTACTCTGTGCCTTCACTCTATGGCATCAACAGCTTGGGGGTGTTAGTGGGGGAAGTACTTGGACTTTGCTTAGACGTATACTCCCTTACATATTTTTCATTGAAGTACATTTACTGGGTCTTATTAAGAGTTGCTGTGTTTGCCACTTTAAGTAATAATATGCCACCTGACAGGACCATCTACTTAATAAAGTCTGCAAACAGCAATTAAGTGTGGCGACAGGCACAGGTGCACCTTCTTATCCAGCACAAATATATTTTCAGCATATGGGTCTGATGTCCTAGCTCCTCAACAGAAATGTAAACTATTTAAATGCATCCCTGAACCTAGTGCAAGTTTACCTTGCTACCACTTGTTATGCAACAGTGGCCTGAGATTCACTAGACCCATCATATGCTTCCTTCTCTCATTAGGAGTCACAAGGTAGCATTTTTTAGCAGGTGCTGGCCAATGGCATTAGCCCCAAGATGGTGAGGGTGCTGGCTCTGGGCCTACCTGGGCAAATCTCATCCGATTCCGCTGGTAGGCTGTCTTCTGTGTGCGTGCTGTATCCACCAGCTGGAAGCTACTTTCATCCTCCTCGTGGAAATAAGCATATTGACTTCCGCCACCGAACTGAGAGGAGTATTTATCTGCAGGCAAAGGTGATGGCATGTACTGACTATACCTACCGGCTTGGCCAGATCTGCAGGAGTCTAAAGCCTTGCTATTCAAATGTGGTCCTGAGGCCTGCGGCATTGGCCAGAAGCTTGTTAGACACACAGACTCACAGTGCTACCCCATACCTACTCAATCAGAACCAGCATTCTAACAAGATCCCCAGGTGATTCATATGTACATTCAATTTTAAAAAAACTCTGGCCTAAAGAACTTTGTAAGCCAAGAAGCTGAAGGACTCAAGCTAACCCATTTCACTCTGCTTTACTGAGAATCTGAGTTATTTATTACTAACCACCATCTCCATCATCAGGGGCCCAAGGCAAGTTTGTCTAATAGATGACAATATACTTTCTTGCCAGTCTTAGCCTCAGATATCCTAACTTAGTACTCGAGGCAGCCACTTCCAACTATGTGAAATGGCACGGAGAAAAAGTCTTTTTATGGTACCAGGACAGCGTCTGGCTCTGTCACCAGGCTGGAGTGCAGTGGCATGATCTCGGCTCACTGCAACCTCCGCCTCCTGGGTTCGTGATTCTCCTGCCTCAGCCTCCTGAGTAGCTGGGATTACAGGTGCCTGCCACCACACCTGGCTAATATGTTTAATTTTTTTTTTCTTTTTTTTTTTTTTACGGGTGTCTTGCATTGGAAATATGTTTTCAACAGATTTTGAAATCTGTTCAACAAAGCTACAAATTATTGTTAGCAGCTCCTTCCCATTCTAAAAAGCTTTCAGATGAAGGTCATTAGAAAAGAGAAGAGCTTTCCCAAGGCCTGACTGGGGCAGTGGGTTGCAGAAACACTTACTTGTGTACCTCTTATCTTGGTACGTGGCTCCTGTCCAGTCAGCAACCTATGAAGAACAACAAGGAAAGACAGAACGCGCAAGTCAACCAGGCAAGTTTCTGCAGCCCCAGAAACCCCTGAAAGCGAGAACATAGCATGGAAGAGTCTCAGAATTTGCTCGCAACACCTTTGTAAGAGCCCAGCTCTCCTATGACTACACCCAGAGATGATAACCTTTCTCAGCTGGCAACGCTGTAAGAAATACAGGAGTTAAGCTTTCGAGACAATACCATCTAAACAGGGACTCGAGAGTAGCAGCCACAGCTGCAAAGATTCAGACTCCTGCTGACAGGCAAGTACCTTTCCTAGCCGATCTCCTTTGCTGAACGGCTGGTAGGGCATATCCCGAAACTGCTCGGGAACCGCACAGGGACCCCAGCCTGAAGGGTTGTCCTGGATCACGGGGGTCATGAACTTTGCCATCTTCCAAAACCTTAAAAATATAAATAATGTGAGTAGCTGCATGAACGAAGGCCTTAGAGTACAAAAAGCCCTCCATGTGATGTAAGCAAGGACGTAAATGATAGAATTCAAAAAGCAACACGCAAAATGGAACCCTTGACTGTCGAGCCACCACTACTGTTTTCTTGTAAATGATACTTAAAATTGAGAAGAATGCAAACAAAACTGATTTACCATATTTCATTAATTCCACGACACTCTCTTTTTACTGTAAAATGAGGCTGCACCCTGTGCTTGACAGGGCGTCCTACTGATTGGTAGTTTTTCTTTTGTGTTATGTAATAAAAGCATTTAAAGAAATTCAATTGTGTCAGATTTGATACAATGTACTAACTTTTTTCAAATATAATAACCTTGTTTTGGTTCTCAGATACATCTTCACCAACTCATACAAACTCAACTTCTCTAAGCCTTAGTAGTCTTTTTCTTTTCTTTTTGTGGTGGAGTCTTGCTCTGTTGCCCAGACTGGAGTGCAGTGGCATAATCTTGGCTCAGTGCGACCTCCACCTCCTGGGTTCAAGTGATTCTCCTGCCTCAGCCTTCAGAGTAGCTGGGATTACAGGCATGTGTCACCACGCCCAGCTATTTTTTGTGTTAGCAGAGATGGGGTTTCACCATGTTGCTTGTCCAGGCTGGTCTCGAACTCCTGACCTCAAATGATCCGCCCGCCTCGGCCAAAGTGCTGGGATTACAGGCGTGAGCCACTGTGCCCGGTCGGTCGCCTTAGACATTTTCATCTCCAAAATAAATAAGATCCTTGTTTTAACCACTTTGTAAAATGCCACACAAGTATTCAGACTTGCAAAAATACATTTATGCATATAGAGTGCCGAGGAAAAAGGATCTTTAAGTATATCCCGAAATTCAATTTTCCTTTCTTACTGTTTTAATTTTCTGCCATCAACGAAAACCCTGTGTGCAGAGCAAGTGGACATGAAGCCAGGCAAAATAACTGCCAGGTGGCCAAGGAGGTCCCCATAGACCTCATGCCCACAGTGGCCATGTCAAATGTTCATGAATACTGCCACGCACTGTTCTTAGTGTTTACCATGCATTCATTCTTTCAATCTTGCCAACAGTCCTGGGAGGTAGGAGCCAATGTTATAGGTACTTTCCAGATAAGAAAACCAAAGCATAGAGAAATAAAGAAATTGCCCAAAGTTGAAATGCTAGTTGATGCAAAATGTGAACCAAGCAGTCTGATTTGATTCCACAATCTGCATAATGCAATAGCCCTCACAGGAATTAAAAAACCGGGGCTCTATAGCAGATGGCTGCCTAACACTTCCTATCAAAAACCTACACATTTATCATCCGTTGTAACCTGCAAATGCTTAGAAGGTGAGTTCCTAGAGGAAAATTCACTACACAAATATTTCTTGGAGGCCAGATGTGGTGGGTCATGCCTGTAATCCCAGCATTTTGAGAGGCCAAGGTGGGTGGATCACGAGGTCAGGAGTTTGAGACCAGCCTGGTCAACATGGTGACACCTGGTCTCTACAAAAAATACAAAAAGTAGCCAGGCATGGTGGTATGGACTTGTAATCCCAGCGACTCAGGAAGCTGAGGCAGGAATCGCTTGAACCCGGCAGGCAGAGGTTGCAGTGAGCGAAGATCACGGCATTGCACTCCAGTCTGGGCAACAGAGCGAGACTCCATTTTGAAAAAAACAAATATTTTTTGGAGGCTGGAGAGCAATCAGAGAGAACAGGATAACGAACTCAGTAAACTCTCCTCAAAGACCCATGCTGGGGAGATTGAGGCTTCCTTCAGAGAGGACATTTGGGTGACAGCAACACAGAATGAACCCAGAAACTTTATCTTCCTAGTAGGAACTATAGGAAGAGGACAGAAGAAAAGAGTGGTGGTCTTGAAACAATTCATATTAAATATTACTGAACCCCTACGTGTCAGGCACTATGCCAGATACTTAAACGCCCTTAACACCCCCACTCCCACTTTAGAGACAAAAATTTGAAGCTCAGCCTAGTCAAGCAGCTGACCTCATCATTTCGAAACAGATTTGATTTCCAGGGTTGCGGGCTGTCAGTCCAGCTTTCTTTTCATGATATTACAGCTGGGCAGCCCAATATCCTGTCTTTAATAGTCTTTTTTTTTTTTTTTAAAAGGAGAGCAGAACGGAACCAGCAGAAACTGAGCCACTCAGTAAAAACGAAGTAACAGCTGTATTGGTCACAGGGGCACGGCAGGGAGGCACCAAGAGAGCAGTCAGAAGGGGCTCGGTGGCTGGCAGGCCACTACAGTTCGTACGCCGTCAATCGCTGAACCGGGGGTGGGGTAGGTTTAAGATCAGAGATCAAATCTACTCTTCTAACGTAGCCTCCCGTTTCACAAAAAAGGGAAGGTAACCTATGCACTATGAATTCCTCAGAACAGGGGCCAAACACCGCTCAGCCTGGCACCCCTAGGACCCCACTGAAAAACTCGGAGTCTATGGACACTTCAGAAATACCTTGTGACCCAAATGAGTTAAGTGACAATCAAAACCCAACCCATGGGCACTGAGCAGAGCCTAGGGCCAGGGACCTCATCCACTACTGTCCCGGGTCCAGTAGTGTGCGGAACCTAGGGCCCCCGAAGGTGGATTCCTGCCCCGCCCAGTAGAGGGACCACAACGGCAGGAAGGGACTAACAGAGGTCTCTTCCGGGAGGCTCCCGAAGTCTGGGCCTAGTCGGAGCCGGCTTCAAAGGTCCGCAGGAACCTATGAAACACGCCGCTCACCTGCAACAGCCTCGGCCGGCCGGGATGGCAACAGATGGTGCGGGCCGGGCACCTCGTTTGCAGAAGCTCGCCGAGAAACCAGGAAAAGAGGAAACATGCGCGCGCAGTAGGCGCTACCGTAAACACAACCGGCGCTGTCGTAAACTGCACCCACCCCCGCTTCCTCTGGGTTGGGCGGAAGAACTCATGAGCCGTAAAGCGAAGGTTCACCCGGATATCCGTTAATGAGCTGTGCGAGGTGTCCTCAATAGCCTACTAGGCGTCCGGACGCCAGAGGTGTGATTGCTATTACGTCAGGCGGTGTCCGGGGTAGCTCAAAGAGGGTGTTCATCATTGAAATGTGGCGACCGCGCAATCGAAGCTGGAGGCGGGGAGCGGTTGGCGCCCCTCTGTGTCCCACAATGCTTCGCGGGCCGCCTCGGTCTCCATGTATCTCACAGTCACCCGCGACTCCCCGCCTGCTCTATCCGCATGCTTAGTGTGCTTCTCAGCGCAGGGGGCGGTCGGTTGGGGTTTTAGGCTCAGAGGTGCCAAGTGACCTGACTAGATCACACTGCTAGTTTAGGGTTATAGCCGCCAGAGTTCAAACCATATTTCCACGGTTCTGAAACTTAATTGTAGGGCAGAGATTTCTGTTACACTGTTTTTATTTATTTTAGACAGCTTTGTTCCCCAGGCTGGAATGGAATGGCAGGATCACGGCTCATTGCACCTTCGACTTCCCAGGCATGAGCGATCCTCCCAGCTCAGCCTCCCGAGTAGCTGGTCAACGCAGGCACGCACCACCACGCCTGCCTGATTTTTGTGTTTTTGGTAGAGATGGGGTTTTTACCATGTTGCTCAGGTTTGTCTCAAACTCCTGAGCTCAAGCAGTGCACCCACCTTGGCCTCCCAAAGGGCTAGGATTACAGGCATGAGCCATCATACCCGGCCAGCTAATTATTTTTTAAAAATTTGGGCCGGGCGTGGTGGGTCACGCCTGTAATCCTAGCCCTTTGGGAGGCCGAGACGAGGATCACCTGAGGTCAGGAGTTCGAGACCAGCCTGGCCAACATAGTGCAACTCTTAACTAGCCGTGTGTGGTGGCACATGCCTCTAATCCCAGCTAATCGGAGGCTGAGACAGGAGAATCGCTTCAACCCGGGAAGCCGAGGTTGCATTGAGCTGAGATCGCCCCATTGCACTCCAGCCTGAGCAACAAACAGCAAAACTCCGTCTCCAAAAAAAAAAAAAAAAAAAAAAAAAAATTGTTTTTTTGTAGAGACAGGGTCTTACTCTGTTGCCTGGGCTGGTCTCTAACTCCTGGTCTAAAGTGATCCTCTCGCCTCAGTGTCCGGAGCAGCTGAGACTACAGGTGCATGCCACCATACCTGGCTAATATTTTTTTCCCCCGGAGATTCGCTCTGTCATCCAGGCTGGAGTGCAGTGGCACGATCTCAGCTCACTGCAACCTCCGCTTCCCGGGTGCAAGCAATTCTCCTGCCTCAGCCTCCCCAGTAGCTGGGATTGCTGGTGCTTACCACCATGCCCAGCCAATTTTTGTATTTTTAGTACATAAAGGATTTTCACTGTGCCCGTCTGCCTGGCTAATTTTTTAAAAAAATTTTGTGGAAGGCCGGGCGCGGTGGCTCAAGCCTGTAATCCCAGCACTTTGGGAGGCCGAGGCGGGTGGATCACGAGGTCAAGAGATCGAGACCATCCTGGTCAACACGGTGAAACCCCGTCTCTACTAAAAATACAAAACATTAGCTGGGCATGGTGGCGCGCGCCTGTAATCCCAGCTACTCAGGAAGCTGAGACAGGAGAATTGCCTGAACCCAGGAGGCGGAGGTTGCGGTGAGCCGAGATCGCGCCATTGTACTCCAGCCTGGGTAACGAGCGAAACTCCGTCCCAAGGAAAAAAAAAAAAAAAAATTTTGTGGAGACAAAGTCTCTTCATATTGCGAAGGCTGGTCTTGAACTCCTGGGCTCAAGCAGTCCTCCTGCTTCAGCCTTCCAAAGTGCTGGGATTGTAAGTGTGAGCCACCACACTTGACCAGGATGGTATTTTTAAAAATTCAGATTCTGAGTCTCACTTTGATAGATTGTATGGATATGTTTATGCTGGAACCCAGGAACTCCGCATTCATTGAGATTCCGAAGTGACGACTCAGGAACTGCTTTACTACACTAGATGACAGTGCTGTCCCCTCAGCAACTCCCAGCCTATGGAGTTCCTCCTGGTGTGTTTGTTTTGGAACTTTAAAACAATGAAAGAGAATCTGAGGGCATGACTTTATTCAAACCTCAGACCCTTTCTACCCAGCATAGATTTCCTTAGCCTTCTGGCATGTCTCCTTTTTTAGAAAATGTATGTCATTAGACATATCTGATGTCTAGGCTCTGCCACTTTCTAGCTGTGTGTGGCCTTCACATCCCTGGTCCTGTTTCCTTATTTGTAAATTGGAGATGATAGAGGGTGCTGTGAGGGTGAAAATAAATGTATGTGAAAGGAGTTAGTAATCACACTTAACAGTTGGGTGAACTTGGACAGGTTATTCAACCTCTCGAAACCTGCTTATTTATCTGAAAAATGAGAATGCTCATAGCAGCACCTGTTTCCCTAAGCTGTCTCCCAACTGTTCATTTTTTCCCCCTAATTTTTGTTAATGGTATCTGGTGAATTGCGCCCAGTGGAAAACCTCAGTCATCATTTGTAGTTCCTTTTCACTTCCCTACCACATTTAGAGCTTTACTAAGTTCTCATTATTCTACGTGCACAATACATCTTGAATACTATCTTTTTTTTTTTTTTTTTTTTGAGATGGAGTCTTGCTCTGTTGCCAGCCTGGAGTGCAGTGGCACGATCATCTTGGCTCCCTGTAATCTCCACTTCCTGGGTTCAAGCATTTCTCCTGCCTAAGCCTCCTGAGTAGCTGGGACTACAGGTGTGTGCCACCATGCCCAGCTAATTTTTGTATTTTTAGTAGAGACAGGATTTCCCCATGTTGGCCAGGATGATCTTGATCTCTTGACCCCCTGATCTGCCCGCCTCAGCCTCCCAAAGTGTTGGGATTACAGGCGTCAGCCACCGCGCCCGGCTGAATGCTGTCACTTTTTACTCCCATCTCACATCATGCTTGGATACACTCTTGCTGCTCTAGGGTTTCTTTTCTTTTTCTTTCTTTCTTTTTTGTGTGTGAGACGGCCTCTCCCTCTGCGGCCAGGCTGGCGTGCAGTGGCGCCATCCCGGCTGACTGCAACTTCCGTTTTCCGGTTTCAAGCAATTCTCCCGCCTCAGCCTCCCGAGTAGCTGGGACTACAGGCACGAGCCACCACGCTCGGCTGAATTTTTTTTGTATTTTCAGTAGAGACGGAATTTCACCATGTTGGCCAGGATGGTCTCCATCTTCTGACCTCGTGATCCACCTGCCTCGGCCTCCCAAAGTGCTGGGGTTACAGGCGTGAGCCACCGCGCCCGGCCGATTGGCTCTCCTTGCTGTCCTGTCCTGCTCCATCCCTTTCAGGTAAGACAGGCGCATTTTCTAATAGTAAGCTCCTGTGTCTTAAAAAAGAAAATAACATTGATTGAGTGCTTACTTTATGCCAGGCACGGTGCTACAGGCTTTATATAAATAATTTCATCTTTGATTTTTTTCTAAAAGTTCCTTGAAATTGCCACGGACCTTCCCATTCATGCAGGTGGGGAGAAAGAGGCTTAGAGCAGTTGAGTACTTGGCTCAGTGAACAAATGGTGGAGCCAGGATTTGAGAGCAGTTTTGTGGACTCAGAAGCTTCCACCCTTACAGGGGTGGTGAAGAAGGCCAACCACCCAGCCAAGCCCACCCCAAATTCCTGTCCAACAGAAAACGAGAGAGATAAATACAAAGACAGTTGCAGGGTTGTCTGGCCCTTCCTTTGTCTCTTGCCTGCTCTCTCTAAGAACTCAGAGCCTTGCATCTTGAATATCAGCGGCAGCTCCAGAATTTCCCCGTGGGAGGGGCTTACTGAGAGCACTCCGGTGAAAGGGGCAGCCCTGGGCTTGCCTGGGAGCTGTGCCTGTAACAGGTATCCTGTTTTCTGGAGGATGCAGGTTTGTTGGGGGAGAGCATCCCGGGAACTGTAAGGGGACTGAGCCTGCTCCCGAAGCCATCTCTCTCTCTTTCTCTTTTTTTTTTGAGACAGAGTCTTGCTTTGCCGTCCAGGCTGAAGGGCAGTGGTGCGATCTTGGCTCACTGCAACCTCCGCTTCCCAGTTCAGGTGATTCTCCCATCTCAGCCTCCCGAATAGCTGGGATTACAGGCACCCATCACCACACCCAGCAAATTTTTGTATTTCTAGTAGTAATTTTTGTATTTTAGGTTTTGCCATGTTGGTCAGGCTGGTCTCAAACTCCAGACCTCAGGTGATCCACCTGCCTTACCTTCCAAAAGTGCTGGGATTACAAGCGTGAGCCACTGAGCTGGAAGCCATCTCTGGGCAAAATACTGCTGAGCATTCAAACGGTACAGCATTAGCAGAAAGAAAAGGAAGCAGCATCGATTTCCCAAACACTCTCTGCAAGGCACCTCATGCATTTTGATTATTCTAGACTGTGTGTCAAGAGTTGTTGTCAGGATCTGAAGTGCATTCTGAGAACTTGGCCAAATGTAGGGTGGTGTATGATTTACCATTCAAATTGGGGCACTTTGGGAGAGAGAAAGGGATTACTATCAATCATTATGGCAGTTAAAAGGTGTAAACTGGGATTGTCCCACTTAAACTGGGAGGTATGGTCACTCTATGCAGAAGGGAAAGAAAATGGTCCTCTGTTACTGGTTATCTGCTGCTGTGTAACAAATCACACCAAAAGCTACTGGCTGAAAACAACAAGTCTTTTTATTATGTCTCTTAGTTTCTGTGGGTCAGGAATTTGGGGAGGGCTTGGCTGGGTGGTTCTGACCTGGGGTCTCTCATGCTTCATAGCTTGGTGTGGATGGAGCTTCTCTTTCTCTCTCTCTCCAGTTAGCCTCAGGGTCTCTCTGTTTAGTGAGTCCACGTGGGGAGTTTAGAACAAGGATTCTCGTCAGCAAGCTGGCGAAATTATGCAGCACCACTCCCATGCCTGTAACTTGTTGGTTCCAAGTGAGTCATAAGCCTGCCCAGAGTCAAGGGCGAGGGAGGGCAGAGAATTTCTTGCTGGGTAAAGCAAAAGGTACTGGAGCAAGTATGTGGAGTGGGAGATGCTGTCGCGGACATCTTAGGGGTGGATGTACACTGGCCTTTTCCTTTTTTCTTGAGACAGAGTCTCACTCTGTCGCCCAGGCTGGAGTGCAGCGGTGCCATCTCAGCTCACTGCAAGCTTTGCCTCCCAGTTGTAGGCAATTCTCCAGCCTCAGCCTCCTGAGTAGCTGGGATTACAGATGTGTGCCACCATACGCAGCTAATTTTTGTATTTTTACCATGTTGGTCAGACTGGTCTCGAACTCCTGACTTCGTCATCTGCCTGCCTAGGCCTCCCAAAGTGCTGGGATTACAGGCGTGAGCCACCATGCCTGGCCTCCTTTTTTTTTTTTTTTTGAGACGGAGTTTTGCTCTTGTTGCCCAGACTGGAGTACAATGGTGTGACCTTAGCTCACTACAACCTCCACCTCCCAGGTTCCCGCGATTCTCCTGCCTCAGCCTCCTGAGTAGCTGGGATTCCAGGCCCCTGCCACCACACCTGGCTAATTTTTAAATTTTTTTGTAGAGACAGGGTCTTACTCTGTTGCCTGGGCTGGTCTCTAACTCCTGGTCTAAAGTGATCCTCTCGCCTCAGTGTCCGGAGCAGCTGAGACTACAGGTGCATGCCACCATACCTGGCTAATATTTTTTTCCCCCGGAGATTCGCTCTGTCATCCAGGCTGGAGTGCAGTGGCACGATCTCAGCTCACTGCAACCTCCGCTTCCCGGGTGCAAGCAATTCTCCTGCCTCAGCCTCCCCAGTAGCTGGGATTGCTGGTGCTTACCACCATGCCCAGCCAATTTTTGTATTTTTAGTACATAAAGGATTTTCACTGTGCCCGTCTGCCTGGCTAATTTTTTAAAAAAATTTTGTGGAAGGCCGGGCGCGGTGGCTCAAGCCTGTAATCCCAGCACTTTGGGAGGCCGAGGCGGGTGGATCACGAGGTCAAGAGATCGAGACCATCCTGGTCAACATGGCGAAACCCCGTCTCTACTAAAAATACAAAAAATTAGCTGGGCATGGTGGCGTGTGCCTGTAATCGCAGCTACTCAGGAGGCTGAGGCAGGAGAATTGCCTGAACCCAGGAGGCGGAGGTNCTCTTGTTGCCCAGACTGGAGTACAATGGTGTGACCTTAGCTCACTACAACCTCCACCTCCCAGGTTCAAGCGATTCTCCTGCCTCAGCCTCCTGAGTAGCTGGGATTACAGGCACCTGCCACCACACCTGGCTAATTTTTTTGTATTTTTAGTAGAGACAGGGTTTCTCCATGTTGGCCAGGCTGGTCTCAACCTCCCTACCTCAGGTGATCCGCCCGCCTCGGCCTCCCAAAGTGTTGGGATTACAGGTGTGGGTCACATTGCCTGACCCAGACTGGTCTTTTCTAAGAGTCGTCAGTTTGGTTATCTGCAATCATGACTGAGGAGCGTGGGGTACATCAATGCCAGGCAAAGTTTCTGCAGGAGTCTGGCTCAGAGTGGGAGGCCTGGAATATGATCCTGGTTTATCAAGGGGAAACTGGTCAGTTACCTTGCACCTTCTTTGGAGAAAGAGTGAATGGAGGAGTCCCTCAGTAGAGGGCATATAGGAAGGGGGTGGTCACAGAGCCAGGGCTGGCATTGTCCAGGGCACAGGCTCTTGCTTGTTCTGACCCAAGCATCATCCCCATTTCCAGGGAAGACTGTCCCGCTAAAAGAGAAGGGGCTTCAAGCTGCTCTGTGATAGACTTTTTTTTTTTTTGAGATAGAGTCTTGCTCTGTCGCCAGGCTGGAGTGCATGGTGCAATCTCGGCTCACTGCAGCCTCTGCCTCCTGGGTTCAAGCAATTCTCCTGCCTCAGCCTCCTGAGTAGCTGGGATTACAAGCGCCCGTCACCATGCCTGGCTAATTTTTGAATTTTTAGTAGAGATGGGGTTTCACCGTGTTGTGTAGGCTGGTCTTGAACTCCTGACCTCAAGTTATCTGCCTACCTCGGCCTCCCAAAGTGCTGGGATTACAGGCGTGAGCCACTGTGCCCGGCCGATCAATGCTTCTTAATGCTGTTGTTTATTCTGACTCCCTCCCACCAAGCAGTGCTGTGATACCATGGATCCTCATGGAACCTGTGCCGTAGGGAAGCATGTGCTGGTTAGGCTGACGGAGGTGCTCCATTCTATTGGTGGGGTAATTATTTATTTATTTGAGACCAAGTGTCACTCTGTAGCACAGGCTCGAGTGCAGTGGCACGATCTGGGCTCACCTCAGCTTTTGCCTCCCAGGTTCAAGCAATTCTCCTGCCTCAGCCTCCTGAGCAGCTGGGATTACAGGTGTGCACCACCACGCCTGGCTAATTTTTGTATTTTTAGTACAGATGGGGTTTCACTATGTTGGTCATGCTGGTCTTGAACTCCTACCTCGTGATCCACCCACCTCAGCCTCCCAAAGTGCTGGGATTACAGGCGTGAGCCACTGTGCCCGGCTTGGTATTTATTGTGCTCTCCAATAATAAATGGATCTTCTGCTATGCATCAGCTTTATGTGTGGTCAAAGGGAAGTCGGTCCCTGCCTTGTGTGCAGATATATCCCGGATATCCTGTGGTGGATTCATCTTGTTGGGACCTGTCAGTGTGGCCAGCTTCTCTTCTAGGGTGGCAGCCTGCATTTCCTTGTGTGTCTTCTAAGAAGCACCATAGGAACTATCACCCCATTTTATAGATGAGAACACTGAGGCTCAGAGAGGAGGAATGTCTTGCCCCAGGTGAACCAGCTGGTCAGGGTGCAGTTGGAACAGAAACCCAGGTGTGCCTGAAACCAAAGCTGGTGCTCTCCATGCCCAATTCCCAAACCTCCACAGCTCTGAAAATCTAAAGCTTTTTCATGAGATTGGGGCAGGCATTTGATGGCAAATCTGATATGCATTGGATGCGAGGTTATTTATAGTCTTTATTTTGTCCCACTTAGCGTGAATATTTATACATTTTGCTGCAGAAAAATGAAAGGGTTTGTGGAATATCGCTCCAGCGCTCGCTGGCTCGTCACCTGATAAGCGGTAGATCCACTCCAAAACCTTTCAGGAATCCGAAGAATTCCAAGTTATAAAGCACACTGAGGCTGGATGTGGTGGCTTCACGCCTGTAATCCCAGCACTTTAGGAGCCTGAGGTGGGTGGATCATCTGAGGTCAGGAGTTCGAGACCAGCCTGGTCAACATGGTGAAACCCCATCTCAAATAATACAAAAATCAGCTGGGCGTGGTGGTATGCATCTATAAGTCCAGCTACTTGGGAGCCTGAGGCATGAGAATTGCTTGAACCCGGGAGGTGGAGGTTGCAGTGAGCCAAAATTGCACCACTGTACTCCAGCCTGGGTGACAGAGTGAAACTGTGTTTCAAAGTAAATAAATAAAAAAAAAAAAATAGAAAGCACATTGAGACTCGAGGGTTTCAGATGAGAAATTGTGGACCTGCGCTATCTGTACCGATCTTTTCTGTCTCAGTTAAGCGGAGATCACTACCCCCATTTTGCAGATGAGACAGATCGAGGGCAAGGAACATGGTGCCCCAGGTAGAACGGCAGCCATTTTATCATCCTCTTGGAGGATGTGCCAATAGGAAGGGAAGCTGTTGAGTCACCAGCCCACCCCAGCCTCCCAAGAACCTTGTTGTCTCAGCAAAATTTCAGAAATAGAAAACCTGGAAAGATGAAAGTCCCAAAGAAGGCTGCAAGTTCCCCGGAAGACAGGGAGGCTTGCTGTACGTTCCGACGGTCCGCATTCAAAATTATTTTTTATTTCAGCTGCATGTACACTCACCCGTCACAGGACCAGTTCTCAGTTCTCAGAATAGAGAGGCACCTGTTGAATCATCCACCCTACTTCCTGCCTCGTGTGGGCACGTCTCCAAGTGCTGAGCCATCCGCTTCGCTGCCGTGGCCTGAGATATATCAGGATTTGCAGCCCTGGCGTCAGGAGACAAAATAGATTCCATTTCCTTCGGAACCATTTAGCTAGTTTAGAGAGTGTTTGACTGTTTCAATGGGATGAGCAATAACCAGGCCTTTCCTTGGCTCCATCTCCCTGCTCCATATGTTTCTTCTGTTGTAAGCTGGGACTTGGTGTCTTAGGACCAAAGAGAAACTTGGATTTTGGCTTGATCTGGCCGTATAGTTGTGGGCCAGTAGGTGCCCCTCTCTGAACCTGAGGCCTCCGCTTTTGGCAGCACGGTGTTGTTCTCATCTCTCTTCATTTTTTCAAGATGGAGTCTTGCTCTGTCGCTCAGGCTGGAGTGTGGTGGTGTGATCTCGGCTCACTGCAACCTCCGTTTCTGGGTTCAAGCGATTCTCCTGCCTTAGCTTCCTGAGTAGCTGGGATTACAGATGCCCACCACCATACCCGGCTAATTTTCATATTTTTTAGTAGAGATGGGGTTTCACCATGTTGTCCAGGCTGGTCTCGAACTCCTGACCTCAAGTGATTCACCTGTCCCAGCCTCCCAAAGTGCTGGGATTACAGGCACGAGCTGCTGTGCAGGGCCAAGTAACCCAGAGTCTAATGGGGAAATTAGATATGGCTAATCCAGGGGCTGCAATATCTATAAAGTCCTTAATGAAATATATTTTAGTCTGTTTAAAAAGCAGATTTCACCTAAAAGTCCAGCTTTTTTTGAAACAGAGTCTTGCTCTGTCATCCAGACTAGAATGCAATGGCATGATCTCAGCTCACTGCAACCTCTGCCTCCTGGTTCAAGTAATTCTCCTGCCTCAGCCTCCCAAGTAGCTGGGATTACAGGCACCCACAACCATGCCTGGCTAATTTTTGTATTTTTAGTAGAGACAGAGTTTCACCATGTTGGCCAGGCTGGTCTTGAACTCCTGACCTCAGGTGATCCACCCGCTGCGGCCTCCCAAAGTGCTGGGATTACAGACGTGAGCCACTACGTCTGCTCCCTGGCTTCTCTTAACATCTGACATCACCAGGCTGGCCTTCCTGCGTGATGAGAAGAAGCTGGAGCTGAATAGGAGCTGCCCCCTTGGCCAGGGGCTCTCTACTTTGCCTCAGTCCCCACTACTCCCTATTGCCCCATATTCAGCCTTCTTCATAGTCATGCGCGTTTGCTGCTTGGGCCTCTGGGAGTTTGCTGATAAATTGCACTGCAGCACTGTGGGTGCTGTGAGAGCACAATGAGCAATAATAACTCAGCCTTGGGCAGTCAGGAAAAGCTTCCCAAGGGAAGCGAAGTCGCAGCTGCTTCTCTATAAAACCTGCAGATGCTGCTGAACACCCTCATCTTTATGGCTCAAGGACATGAATAAAGGACGCAAAGTCAGAGCTCACGAGGAATCTCTGCCATAAAGCCACCGAGGCCCAGTGGCTTGTCTGGGCTCACACAGCCCACTGATGGCAGAAGTGTGGCTAGAACTAGGATTACCAACCAGAAACATTTCTGGACTACTTTCTCTAGAACCAGCGCTGTCAACCAGAAACAGTTCTGGGTCACCCGACCTCCCCTTGTCTTTGGATCCCTCAGGAGTTAGAGGATGATTTGTGCTCTGGAATCTTGGACTCGAAACCTGTCTCTGCCTCTTACTTGTAGTATGACCTCAGATAAGTCACTTCCTTGCCTTGGACCTCAGTTTCCTCATCTGTAAGGTAGGGCTAAGGATTCTGATATCAGTATTCTGAGGGCCAAATGCTGAGAAAGTGGACAGGGGGGAATCTCAGACATCTCATCAGCGCAAGCAAGAGGACTCTAGATGTGCGAGGGTTATTATGATCGTTGACAAATAGCCACCTTCTCCCAATAGATTTTGGCACCATCTGTTTAACAGTGACCTTGAAGGGGGTCCACTCCCCCCATTGCCTTCGCCAGTCCCTTAAAGGAGCACGCACGGCCTTCGGTGAGGCTTGGACTCAGCAAGGGAAGATTCTCTGACTTTGGCTGTGAGCAGGACCCTGAATGCAGAGCCCAGGGGTTTCCCTCCCCTAGGAGGCTCCAAGGTCACGGCGGATACTGGGGTAGAAATGGGAAGGAAGCAGAATTTCCTGGGCAAAAGAGGAGAAATGTCAACAATTCTTTTGTTTTCTTTGAAGCACCTACCTGCCTATCAGGGTCTCCCTGTAAGTCCCATTTCTGTGGCTGGAACTATCAAGGCTCCCTCACTTTGGGGAGGTCCCATTGTCCTGAGTTCAAATCCTGACTTTTCTCCTTATTAGTTCAGTGTGACTTTGGGCAAGATATCAAACTCTTCTGAACCCCAATGTCCTCATCTACAAAATAGGCCTCTTGGAGTACTTATTTGGTAAGGTTTAGTGGGAAGTATGTGAGATTATGTGCTAAAGGGTTTAGCACAGTGCGGAGCTCAGTCAATGCCCGTTACTGCTGTTATTGGAAATTGTAATGATCACCACTCATCGTGTTTGTACAGCACTTCACCATATCCTTTTTCCTTTTTTTTTTTGAGACAGAGTCTTGCTCTGTTGCCCAGGCTGGAGTGCAGTGGCACAATTTCGGCTCACTGCAAACTCTGCCCCCTGGGTTCAAGCAATTCTCCTGCCTCAGCCTCCTGAGTAGCTGGGATTACAGGTGCATGCCACCATGCCCAGCTAATTTTTGTATTTTTAGTAGAGACGGGGTTTCACCAAGTTGGCCAGGCCGATCTCGAACTCCTGACCTCATGATCCACCCGCCTCGGCCTCCCAAAGTGCTGGGATGACAGGCGTGAGCCACCGTGCCCGGCCAGCACTTGACTATTTCTAAACTTGTTGCGCTTCTCTTAAGCCATTTGACCTTCACAATGACTCTCTCAGGTGACTGGTGCAGGGATCATGACCTCATTACACAGATGAAACAACTGGTGCCCAAAGAAGGCAACAGTCTACTCAAGGTCACACAGCTTGTGAGTGGCACAGCCAAGTTCAAGCCTTCTTTTTTTTTTTTTTTTTTGAGACGGAGTCTCACTTTGTCACCCAGGCTGGAGTGCAGTGGTGTGATCTTGGCTCACTGCAACCTCTGCCTCCCAGGTTCAAGCGATTCTCCTGCTTCATTCTCTTAAGTAGCTGGGATTACAGGTGCACGCTACCATGCCCGGCTAATTTTTGTATTTTTAGTGGAGATGGGTTTCCTTTCACCATGTTGGTCAGGCTGGTCTCGAATTCCTGACTTTGTGATCCCCCCCACTTCAGCCTCCCAAAGTGCTGGGATTACAGGTGTATGCCACCATGCCCGGCCCCCTACCTTTTTTTGAGAGACAGTCTCACTCTATTGCCCAGACTAGAGTGCAGTGGCATGATCTTGGCTCACTGCAACCTCTGCCTCCCAGATTCAAATGATTTCCTGCTAATTTTTGTATTTTTAGTAGAGACAGGGTTTCACCATATTGGCCAGGATGGTCTCAAACACCTCACCTCAAGTGATCCACCCGCCTTGGCCTCTCAAAGTGCTGGGATTACAGGTGTGAGCCACTGCTCCCGGCCTCAAGTCTTCTTAGATGAAGAATGAACAGCACCTGTGGAACAGAGCCAGTCCGGAGCAGCAGGCTTTGACCACGTGCTTGGGTTGTTCCCCAGGGGCTTCGTATCTCCTCAAAACTACTTGATAGAGAAATAATCCAGAATGCTGTTTCAAACCCTTGTTGCACCTGTTTATACTCTGAGCCTGTACCACCTGTAGGGGCGAAGAAACTTCTCCTTGCTCCGTGGTGTCAAACTGACTTTTCCTTGCATTTGTCCTGAAAGGACCTCAGCAGCCCCCCTCCCTATTGGGTCCCTCGTACACTCTGCCGGAAGGGCTGTGTTCTGCACTGTGGCCACACGATGGCGCTGCTCCACCACTCATGAAAAGTCATGCCCAGTCCCGGGACGGCGTTTCAGTGCATCAAAGATCAATTAAATACCTAATGTGTGCAAGCCACTGTGACTGCTGAGGGGAGGGCTTCAGTTATTCAATGTTGTTAAGCTATATTAATGATAACAGCAGTAATGACATTGGTACAGGGCTTCATAGTTTATTGAGCAATTTAATGGATTATCTGGTTCTATCTGCCAAGTAGTCCTGATGTGTTAGATCAGGTGAGTCTTTCTACCCCACTCGAGGAGGAAACTGAGGCACAGAGAGTGATAAAACTTATGTAAAGGCATGGAGTGGAGAGGCACATAGTAGGCATTTGATGAATTATAGGTGGTGGATGGAAGGAGGCAGACCCAGGCATCTGTTTGCTCCGCGCTGTTATTCATCCGTGAGGGCAGGGATTGTATCTTATTTGTCTTTCTGTCCCCACTCCTAGCACAACTCCTGGTTGAGGACTTCCGCAGGCCTCTGTGGCAGGGAGAGGAGAGGCAGGGGCTCCCTGCAGGCTGCAATGCCGAACAGCTCCTGCAAGGCTTTCTGGGGGTGTGCGGGCTGAGAGAGGCAGCTTCTGGGCTGGAGATTGCAAAGAGAGAAGGTCACCACCTTCACCATGCAGCATTTGCAGGACATGAATGACTCACCATAAATTCAGTCCCTGAAGGCACCAAGTGGCTGAGTGGTCAGGAATGATTCATTCATTCATTCAACAAACATTTTCTGAGCGGCTGCTACATGCTAAGCATTAGGAATACAGATATGCAAACACAGCCTCTGTCCGCCTGGAGCTCCCAGAGCAGTGGAGAAGACGGAGGGCAAAGACCTAGCAACGCGGTTTGGTTTGACTTGCTCAGAAGTCTGTACTGAGTGCCACAGGGTAACCAAGTCTAGCAGGCGCAGGGGGAGGGCTACACAGAGGAGGGGACTTTTTGCAGGATTTGAAGGATGAGATGAGTTTGCAGATTCCCAGACAAAGAAATGTTGTGAGGACTGGGGGATGGAAAGCGTCGGGGGCAGTGGGGTGTGCACGGGCAGGAGCTGTCAAAGGGCATCAGTCATGCGTTTGAGGATGGGTAAGAGATGCAGTAGGAGAGAGTGGGGCCAGTCAGGGAAGGCCTTGAAAGCTCTCCTGAGATGCAAATTGCATCTTGCATTTGTCAGGGAATCACCACGCTGGAGCTATGCTAGGAGCTCAGAGTTCCATGGAGAAGGTGGGCAAAGGGAAGACCATCACTCATGTTTCCTGAGCTCTGATTATTTCGTGTTTCTGAGCACTTCTTGGACATTGATTGATTGTCTGTCTTACAAGGCAGGTGCTATGATCATCCCCATTTTATAGACAAGTAAACTGAGACTTGGGATGCAGACATAAGTTTTTTTCAAGGTCATAAAACTAGCACTAGTGGAGTCAGGACCTGTCTTTTTTTTTTTTTTTTTTTTT
>NW_016108037.1:276448-290856 GCF_001604975.1 Cebus imitator | reverse complement strand
CGCCCAGCTAATTTTTGTATGTTTTAGTAGAGATGGGATTGCACCACGCTGGCCAGGCTGGTCTCGAACTCCTGATCTCAGGTGATCTGCCTGCCTCGGCCTCCCAAAGTGCTAGGATTATAGGTATGAGCCACCATGCCGGGCCTGCAGGTAAATAATTCCAATAAAATCACAAGCCTCAGGGAGGAAAAATGTCTTTCTCATATGGGTCCATTGCCACCGTGTCCAGCCCTGAGCCCCGGCTCTGGCTGGGTGAAGTTTGCATGGAAAGTTGCGATTTTTCCTGTTGTATCTGGGTCAGTGGCTCTCCTTGCACTTAGACTATAACCCAAAAGCCCTCCCCTTTGGATTAGAGCAGCAGTCCTCAACCTTTTTGGCACCAGGGACCAGTTTCATGGAGGAGAATTTTTCCATGGACTGGGTGGGAACATCCTCAGATCATGAGGCTTTAGTTAGATTCTCACAAGGAGCATGCAACCTGGATCTGTCTCAGGTACAGTTCACAGCAGGGCGCACACTCCTGTGAGAATCTAATGTTGCTGCTGCTGTGGCAGGTGGTGGAGCTCAGGGGATAATGCTCCATCACCTGCTGCTCACCTCCTGCTGTGTGGCCTGTCCGTGGTCCAGGGATTGAGGATCCTGGGATTAGAGTACTGACCCCTGCCCACCTTACCCTGTGTAACTTGTCCCCTTGCTCACCCAGGATAACTAATTGGGTCATCTTTAAGATGTTCTCACAAGCCAGGTTCTTTCCTGCCTCAGAAAAAGAGGCTTTGCATGTGCTGCTCGCTCTGCCTGGAGCCCTCTGCTCTCTCCCGTCCTCTGCTTCTGCCTGGCCCATCCTTCCTACCCTTCAAATTTCTGCTGAAATTCAGCGTCTTAGGGAAGTCTCCCCTGAGTGCTCTGTCTAAAGGGATTGTGGTAGCTGGTCTGCAAAGACGGCTCCCAGTACTTCCTGGCCTCTCCTGGGTATTCTGCTTTTCCTATCAAGAAGTAGATGATAGGCTGGGCATGGTGGCTCACACCTGTAATCCCAGCACTTTGGGAGGCCGAGGTGGGCAGATCGCCTGAGGTTGGGAGTTCGAGACCACCCTGACCAACATGGAGAAACCCTGTCTCTACTAAAAATACAAAATTAGCCAGGCGTGGAGGCACATGCCTGTAATTCCAGCTACTCAGGAGGCTGAGGTGGGAGAATCGCTTGAACCTGGGAGGTGGAGGTTGCAATGAGCCAAGATCACGCCATTACATTCCATCCTGGGCAACGAGAGCAAAACTCTGTCTCAAAAAAAAAAAATAAGTAAATAAACAAAAAGAAGTAGACTCTATTTCTCTTCCTCCTGGAACTGGGCTGGTCGTTGGCCCTGGCTTTGACCAGTGGAATGTGTCAGAGGTAATTTACTGAGGCTTCCAAGCCTTGCCCTTCAGATGACTGGCAGCTTCTCCTTTCTGCCACTTGGAACCCACCTGGTATGCTGTGGGAGGCCCATATCACACAGAGAGACCACACGGGGAGAAATGGGGTGTTCAGCTCAACAGCCCCAGTTGAACCCCCAGCCAATAGTCGGCTTGAGCCAGCTTGGCTGCTCTAGCCCAGATGAGCCCCTGAATGACCACAAGCCCAGCTAACGTTATACGGAAGAGAAGGACCCCCCAACTGAGCCCACAGAATTGTGGGAGACGATCAAATGGTATTGTTGTTTTAAGCCACTAAATTGCCAATAATCTAAAGAGAGGTTAATCCCTGATATATTTCTCTCTTTCTCTCCCTTTGTTTTTTAGAGGCAGGGTCTCACTGTGTTGCCCAGGCTTCAGTGCAGTGACTACTCACAGGTGCAGTCATAGTGCACTGCAGCCTCAAACGCCTAGCCTCAAGCAGTCCTCCTGCCTCAGCCTCCCGGGTAGCTGATATTCTAAAAATCATTGCCCAATGCATTTACTTCATAGTATTCATAATAATCTATAATTATATAATTATTTGATTCTTAACTTCCTCTTCTCTCTCTCTCTCTTTCTCTCATTCTCTCTTTCTTCTGGTCTCAACTTCCTGAGCTGGAGTGATCCACCCACCCTGGTCTCCCAAAGCTCTGGAATTACAGATGTGAGCCTCTGCGCCTGGTCCAGAGCCCACCTTCTTTACCCTCATACTGTTCTGCCTCTCTGAGCCTTGGCTTTCATATCTGTAAATGGGGTAATAATGCCTGTTTAACAGGGCTATGATACCATGATATGGCCGTGCGGACACATTGGAGAATCTCAATAAATCCCGATTTGCTGTGGCAAGAGAGATAAACAGGCTTCCAGCCAGAGAGGGCTTTGAAGGCTTTGCGGTGAGGGTGCTAGGGAACCACTGAAAGTTTCTGAGTAAGACAGTGACATCACGAAGCCGTGGCTTAGCTCCAGTTCTACCTCTTCCCGCCTCTGTCTCCCCACCAACTGTCTGAGGTTGGTATCTGAGTTTCACATCCCTGTCTTACCTCCCCACGAGGTTCTGAAGTTTGTGCTGTTTCAGGGCTGGGACAGGTCATCCTACGCCTGGAATGAATGCGATGGGAGGGATGTTCTTGGTCAGATGTTCTGACCAAACCCAGACCTTCCAGCATCCCTGGCCACCTGCCTCGCACATGCCGATGTTCTTGGTCTTGTGGGTCTCATCTCAAAAGGCTGCCTCAGAGAGCCCATCTAGGGTACCTCCAGCCCTGCTGACTGAGAGAGGTGCCTGGGTTTCGCATGACTGAATTCTTATTCCCCTTGGAATCCCTTCCGCAGCAGGGTGGATGAGGTGAGATGGAGGCGGGTAACTCGGTGGGAGAGGGAGGAGGGAGAAAAAACACGGAGTCAGAGCAGGAGAGAGTGGGAGAGAGGGGGAAAAAGAGAGAGAGTATGGTGGAGAGAGGGTGAGCCAGAGTGGGGAAAAGATGGGCTCACTGCTTCAGGGCAGGGCGCACCTGGTGACAAAAATGGACCACCTGACCTTGTGCTGTGTTCCCTTGTTCTGATGGATGTTGTGAGTCTGCGTGGGTGCACACAAATGCACACGTGGCACGTGTGTCCACATAGACACGAGTGTCTGTGTCATAGCATGCACCCTGCCTGCTGCCCTGTGCGTGGAAGTGCATGGACGGGTCTCCAAGGACACAGGGCCTAAGCATGTGGAGAATCACCTGCAGTGGTCCACGCAGTCCTTCGCCCCAGCGTCACCTCCTCCACGTGCCTCGCCCCCATTAGTTCACCCTCTGCCCCCTGTGGTGGCATGATCACATCTCTTGGTGAGTCTCTGTTTACCTGTCCCTGTCTCTGCCTCTGTTGAGAGCTTCCTGCAGGAAAGTCCACGTCCCTGTCATCCCTGCACTCTTGGGAGCAAGCTCAGGGCTCGCTGGGGCAGGTGGTTAATAAATGCTGATGACTGATGGAGTATGTTTGTGTGAGTGGATCTACTTCCAGAAGTGTGTGTGTGTGTGTGTGTGTGTGTGTGCGCGCGCACACGTGTGCACACACATGTGCACACATGGGAACGTGTTTGTGGTCATACACACATGAACATGCGCTGTGGGATGTGGATGTGTCTCTAAGATGTCCATGAGTAAGCCTCTGGTCACACACCATGCCCACAGATTGATGCAGTGGTATGCTGGTAAATATTTAACAACCAGCTCCTCATTGAAAAAACAAGCCCTGATTCACAGCATTTGCCCATTGCTGTGGTGTAAATGTTCCCACCATGGCCGTCTTCAAGCTGCTGATGTGGTGTCATAGAATACTGAATTAGCTGGGAAGAGCTGCCCATGACTGGCTCGCATGAGCCCATTGGAGTTGGCTTCAGCACATGGAAGGATGAGTGTCTGTGACTGCCCAGCCTGTGGCGGGGAGGGTAGGCAGGGCAAAGTTCCTCTGGTGACGGTAATGCTTCTTTCCAGAGCCGTGCCCTGGGGGAGCAGGCAGTTGGTGACTGCCAGCCCGCTTTCACAGAGCAGGCTTGGAAGCCAGTCTAAACCAGTACTCCTTGTTAGGCAGGTCTAGACGGTCACCAAGACAGCAGCGCCTTCCCTCACTCCCTGAAGATGCTTTAAAGTTTTTGGATTTGGTGAAGTCAGCATGACTGCAAGGAGGTAATGCTAAGCCTGAAGCATGAATGGAAGAGGAGGAAGAAGGAATGCTTCAAACCCCTATCCGAGGCAGCTGGCTGGGGATGCTGGAGGGTCTGGAGGCTTGGGTTTTGTGTCTGCTTGAAGCCGATTCACGGTGCAAGCCTGGACATACCCCTCGCCCTTTCTGGCCTCCAGATGTGACCTTCTTCCATGAAAGGACAGGCCTTCTGAGCTCTATCGCCTCTATCTGACCCTCTGGGAGTTGGTCCTTAAACTGGGCCCTGAGTATTAAAATCTATATTCAAAAACCAGAGAGAGGCTGTGCTGCCTTTAGAAAAGAGCAAGAGGGGACCCTGCCCTGGCCCTCCTCAGACCAAGCCCTTTCCCACGTGGGGAGGAGGCCACAGGCCAAGGCGGTGTGCTCACCCCAAGCCCTACCCCCTTCTAGACACCCATCGGATGCCACCAGTTCAGAGTTTCTGCTCTAAGAGTCCTGCCGAGCTGGCTTCCATTGCCGGCTGCCATCTATCCGCCTGAGGACCCATGTCCTCCTGCCTCAAGCAGTGGTTTTGGGGAAGCTGGGTATGCAGGCACGGGTGTGCACCCACTTGGTGGGAGATGCCCTGAATGTGCTGAGTAGAGCTGGAAGTGGGAAAGGAAGAGGGGTGGGTTGTGGACAGGGAGTGGTAGTCTAGGGTTCCAGGGTGGGCTTGCCCCGTGCTGCTACTTTGAGGAGCAGAATGGAGAGGAGGTTGAGAATTTTAAATTCAAACCTAACATTTTAGGTTGTCCCAAGGACATATTTGCCAGGACAGAGGATAGACCATATGTATATATATTTATATATTTGAGATGGAGTCTCGCTCTGTTGCCCAGGCTGGAGTGCAGTGGTGTGATCTCGGCTCACTAAAACCTGTGCCTCCTGGGTTCAAGCAATTCTCTCCCTCAGCCTCCTGAGTAACTGGGATTATAGGTACCCAACACCACACTGGGCTAATTTTTGTATTTTTAGTAGAGACGGGCTTTCACCATCTTGGCCTGGCTGGTCTTGAACTCCTGACCTCACGATCCACCTGCCTCAGCCTCCCAAAGTGCTGGGATTACAGGCATGAGCCACCTCGTCCGGCCGATAGACCATATTTTTAAGGTTGATGTGCAGCTGTTAAATCTTCAGACTTAGGTTATGAAGAGTGAGCTTCCCTTTCTGCTCTTGCCCTGGACCCCACAAGTGTTAGGGGTGAGCCTGGAGAGAGAGATAATTGAGATTGGTGGGGATTTGGCAGTGTGGCCCAGCAGCCTGAGGCTGAGTTAAACAGCTTAAGGCTGAGTTTTGAATGTTTGCACCTTCTAAAAAAAAATAGACTTTTCTGGGTACGTGATACAGGGCTTACCTTGTCTTAAGTCTGTGCGGTGTGCAGGTGTCATCTGCATGCCATCTCCTTTCTCTTGAGCCCCAGAAAGGTTGTATAGTGACCATGCTTGCCCCTGAATCTTAGATAGTACTGCTATCTTAGCTGTTTTGCAGCCATGACTGGTCATCCTTCCAATGGGACCTTTCTCCGATGTCAAGGGTCACATCCTCCCGTTGGCATCTCATCTTGTCTTTCTCATTTCTTCAAGTTAAGAGAGTCCCAGGGGCCCTCCCCATTCTTTTGCCACTTCATGGCCCCCCTCTCCCTGAGGAGGACCCCTCTGCAGGAAGCCCTCTGAGTAAACTGGCAGGGTCACCTGCATTCCAAACTGCACACGTTCATGGGGGAAAATGGAAACCCCAGAGTGGGGTTGGGATGTTGAGTGGGGCTGGTTTATTCTAAAAGAGAAAACTCAAGGACGTCATGCTCTCTGTCTTCAAATATCTGAGGGGCTGTCATGCTGAAAAGGGAAGGGATTTATTCAGTGTTGCTGGAGTGTGAAGGAAGAGGTGGATTAAAATTCAGTGTGCAGAGAAGACTTTTGCCAAAGAGTGCTGCTTAGCACTGGCTGGTGCTATCTTTGGAGGGGGTGAGCCCTCTGTCACTGGAGGCGTGCAAGTATCTGGAAAGGATATTTAATAGGGAACTCATGATTTACGGAGTGGGGAGGACACCCTACTGCATAGCATCTAAACTTCCCATCCCTAAGAATCTGTAGCTTTCAACTGCTTTAAATAGGATGCCAGGAGTTGGGAAAGCAATTAAAGAAATCCACTGAAGTGAGGACCAAGCTATAAAAAAAATCTTTATTTCATGTACCAGGATTTTCTTTTTTTTCTTTTTTTCTTTTTTTTTAGTTTTCTGCTTTTTAAAATTTTTTTCTGTTAACAGTCTGAAAAAAAAAGGACCCACCAAGAAAATCAATGGAGGTTAGTTTCTTGAACTGGTCTGAGCTGGACATGAGCAATCGTCCACTCTGGGAAGCAATGCCTTTGCAGTCTCGGTCCTGGCTCCTTCCCTCCAGACCGCCCAGCCCTTTCTCAGCCATGACGATGTCACCCCACACCCCAATGGCTTTCTTCAAGCAGACCCAGAACCCAGGCCTTGCAGCTGGGAAAGAAGCATACTGATCACCTTCCCAAACGCTCTGCCGGAATTCAGAAGATTGGAGCTAGTTTTTCTGTTCGGACAGGCCCCCCTTGGGGGCTGTTTTCTTGGGGCCTCTCCCGTCTCCTTTCTCCCTCATCCTTGATCCCTTTAGGTATGGAATCTGGTGGGACGGTGGGCGAGATTGGGGTGGGAGAGGGGTAGAGTTGGGTTTCTGCCCAGACTGAGAACAGCTTGGCTGTGGTTAGCACACCTTGAATTGTCTCTCGTCATTCCCAGGGCCTGTGACCTCCCCCTGCACTTCTGGGCTGGGTTGGCTGATGTTCTGCCCTCTGCTGACCTGGGAAAATAACTTTCCTTTCCCAGGCGAAAGACAGGAAAGGCAGGTGAGATGTTCAAGCTCAAAAAGCCTTGCTAGCCATTCTCTAGAACTCCCAGAGAGCTCAACCTCAGGATATGCCAGTGTCAAGAAAATATGCAAATCGAGGGAGACTCGAAGGCAGAGGCGGGGGCCTCACCTTGACCTTCAGTCACCTGGGAGTGACTTGCAGGCTGTTCTGAAATTTTCAGCTCAGGAAAGCTGTTGGATTTCTCTCAGCCTGAAAACTGGCCCTCGTCACTCTGGGGAAGGAAGGCCCTGGACTTTATAGTGCAAGTTTAACTTCTGGGGTTGGTCCTTACACTGGGATGGAACTGCTAAAACCTTCCTCTCCATCCCAGCAAATGTCAGAGGATCTTCTTTTTCACAGACCCCTCAAGAGACAGTGGGAAAGCCCTGGTGGCAGATGTCTTCTCCCAAGGAAGCCCCCTTAACGCTCTATGATGGCAGAAAGGGGACACAAAGTGAAGAAGGGCTCTGGGGACCCCTGTGTCTTTCCCTTCTTTGCCTGAGCAGCAGCATCCATTTGCTCACGTGTGTATTTTTGCTTCGACACTGGATGTGGGGGCAGGGGCTTGGGGAGCACAGTGAGGAGGTATATGTGGTGTGTGTGTGTGTGTGCGTGTGTGTACGTGTGTGTGTGTGTGTGTGTGTTTGAGAGGCTGACTGATGATGAGCCTGGGGGCTTGGTGGCAGCTGTCCTGGTCATCCCTGGCATATCCCCGGGGCAGGTGGCAGGTCTTAAGTCACAGATACATAGAGCGAGAATGGGCCTTTAGTGTTCATCTGGGTCAATCCACATGCTTACACAGGAGGGAAAATTAAGGCCCAGAGAGGCCATGCAGCAAAGAATTCCAGAATCCAGGGCTGGATTCTAGATGCGTGCCCTTCCCATGCATGCAAGTGGTGTGTGTGTCTGTGTATGTTCATGTGTGTGGGGTGTTGGGAGGGCATGAATGAACACAAAGGCCAGTGTGGAGCTATTATTGTCCATGGCTTTGGAGGGCATGAGTCAGTTTCCTCTGAGCCACGCCCCTGGCTGTGTATGGGATGGAGGGGTTTAGACTGAGTGTGTCCCTGTGCGTGACTGCGGTGCTGGGCTAAGTGGACTGTGTATGTGTGTGTGAACGTGCGTGCGCACACGTGCGCCGTGTGGTCGCCTTCTCTGTTGGATTCTGTCTTCCCCCATCCACAGCACCTTCCTGGTCTCAGGAAGCCACCTTTCCTTCACAGAGACCCCCTGCAGCTCGCTGGGACCGTCCCCCACTCCCTCCGACCTTCAAGCCCAGCTATCACCTCTCACAAAGGTTTTGTTTTGTTTTTGTAAATGGATTTGTATATTCGTTTTCTGTTTTTGTTTCTTTACAAGTTCCCTGCTAAATTTTAAGTCCCCCACCCCACCCCATTTTTTGTTTTCACAGTTTAAAGCTGGAAAAGAATTAAAAGAAAAATACTATCTGATTTTCTTGCAAGTAAATCCACTTATTTTATATTTACATGTATTTATAGTCTGTGGTTTTTTTATTAAAAAAAATCACCACTTGTTTTTCCTTTTTCTTTTGTAAAAAGAAACCTTTTTGCAGTATCATTGTTGAACCCGCTGGGCCCCAAAGGGCATCAGTGAGTCCAAGGACCCCCAAAGGGTCAATGAACCCCCTTCCCAGGGGACTGGGGGGCTTATGAGTCTGGGGGTCCACCATCGCCCCAGGGTCATCGGGTGGCCCTGAGGTGAGGGGTGAAGAGGGAGAGCTGTTTTATGTCCCCCGGGGGGTGGGTATCTCCTGACCCCAAGGACAGGAGCTTGGGGACGTGACCCCAAGAGGCTCACCCTGAGGATTCCCGGGTTTCTGGCGTCTTGGTAAGCCACCAGCAGCCATCCCCTCTCCTTCCCTTTCCTCAAGGCCTAGGAAGTCATCACAGTGGGTTAAGGACCATTAAGGACTGGGAACCTGGGACCAGGCAGCCCCAAGTGCACACCCCTCCAGGCACCCTAACGGAGAGGAGGGACAAGGGCTGGGTCACCTGGAGGCCTATAGTTGCCCCGTCAATGCTGGGCGGGGCCGGCTCGAGCCCTGAGCCTTCCAGGCGTTCCTGGGGCTCCCACCCAGGGGCTCCAGGGACCTGGCAGTGACTGCAGGCTCACCCGGCCCCGGGGCCCCTGAGTCTCGCCCCGACTCTTCCAGGGAGGCAGGGCCCGCTGGGGGTTAAAGGGAACAGAAAAGTAACTCTGCCCGCGTTAAAAAAAAAAAGTCACATAAACCCTGAAAAATACAAAGGACATCCTCTTTCCTTTCTGTTCTCATTTTTTTTTTTTGCTTTAATGTTATCTTGGTTCTCTTTTATTTTTTTTTCATTTAAATTGGTTTTTATTAAATGTTAAAATAATGGTACATGGGAAATCATGCATTTTCTTTTAGATTTATTTTCTATTTTTAATTTTTATCCCTCGCTTTTTTTTAAAGTTTGCGTTTCTTCCCTCGTTTATATTTTCTCACATTTCCTGTTGTTTTGCTTCTTTGTTCCTCTTATATTTGTTCTTTTTTTTTAAATTTAATTGTTATGTTTTTCTGTTTTTTTTTTTTTTTTTTTTTTTTTTTTTTTTTTTTTTTTGCTTTTGGAAGGTCTCCCCGCGGATGGTCTGGGTCCCCCTGCCCCGCCCCGCCCCGCCCTGTCCCCAGGGGCCGCGCCCTCCTCCCGGCTCCGCCCCGGCGCTGGCGAGGCCCCCGGTCTTCATACGGGGGTGGTCCGGCGGTTGGCTGTGTTGGAGTGGAGAGAGTCCTTGTTCTCCTTCTGGATACAGTTGTGAACCTGGAGGAAGCTGTTATCCCTGTCGGAGTTGTAGGTGGCGGTGGGCGTGGTGGCGGCCTTCAGGGGGTCCCTGCTGAGCGTGTACATGGAGATCTCCGTGGACGGCAGGGTGTTGAAGCCCTTGATGCCCACGGGGGAGGCGTCCCTGGAGTGTGAGGGCTCCGTGGAGCGCGAGCTGGAGCGGCTGCGGCGCTGGTAGCGGTAGCGGTAGCTGGGGATGCGGGTGATGGCAGAGGCCTGGAGGTAGTCCGTGGCGCGGGCCGTGGCCCGGAGCTGTTTGTGCCGGTCGATAAACATGTGCACGGCCAGCACCCCGACCATCTCGGCGATGATGAAGGACAGGGCCCCGAAGTAGAAGGACCAGCCGTAGGAGTAACTATTCTTTTTGGAGTCGCTCTTGGAGGGGTCTCCGGCATTGGCAGATATGTACACTATGATGCCAATAATGTTACTCAGACCTGCGGGGCGCAGGGTGGCGGAGGGGTGGGGGATCGGAGAGAAGAAGGTTAGTTTCTCAGGAGGAAGTCGGCCATGGGCAGCCTCAAAGCACGGGGACAGCTGTGTGGGCCTTCCCCCGTCCCTCGCTGCATGAACAGGTGGGCCGGTGTAGAGGGACATTGGCAAGCTTCCTCTTAACATGTTATCTTTCCATTCAGAGAGAGCCACAAGGGAAGTGCTAATGGAAACAGACACCGGCAGAGCCGGCGCAGAGAGGCATTCCTTCCACAAGGCGCTGAGTAACTAATAATAGATATTGTTCATTGAGCCTTTACTACCTGCTTTCACTGCTTGGTGCTTCCCAAGCAGGGCACAGATGAGGAAACCAGCACAGAGAGGTGAAAAAACTTGCTTAAGGCTGCACAGGGCTTCGAAGCTGGTGTAGCAGCGGGTGAAGACGGGTTCCTGGAGCCAGGGTTTAAAGCCTTGGCAAATTAACCTTAGTCTCAGTTTCCAGATCTGTAGAATGGGAGTAAGGATAGGCCTTACTCTTCAGGGCCATGAAGAGGGTTAAAAGGGTGAGTACTCTTTGTATTAGAGTATATCTAATACTAAGTGAGTACTCTCAGTACTTAGTACATAGTACTTAGTATATCACAACTCTTAGATATTTTTTTTTTTTTTTTTTTTTTTTTTTTAAGATAGAGTCTTGCTGTCACCCAGGCTGGAGTGCAGTGGTGCAATCATAGCTCACTGCAGTCTCCAACTCCTGGGATCAAGTGATCCTCCCACCTTAGCCTCTCTAGTAGCTGGGATTACGGATACATCACCATGCCAAGCTGATTAAAAGAACAAATTTTTGTAGAGATGAGGTCTTCAGGTCTCGCTACTTTGCCCAGGCTGGTCTTGAACTCCTGAGCTCAGGCGATCCTCTTGTCTCAGCCTCCCAAAGTGCTGGGATTGCAGGCGTGAGCCACGGCGCCTGGCCTGATATTGGTCATTCTTATTAAATGGCTCAGGCTATACCCAGGTTCTTTTTCTGGCATCTGAAGCGAATGTGACTCATCTGTCATGTAACTGGGCCCAGGCATCTGGATGTGGGTGCCTGCCTGGTCCCACCTGGGTAGGACAATGAGAGGAGAGTCCTCCCTTGGTTTCCAGGGTGGAACTGAGCATCCCATAGGGGTTTGAGTGCACTTGGGTGCCTCTCTCCAGCCTCCTCATGGGTTTACTTGCACCGGGAAGGGAGAGGGCCAGTGGGGATTGGCCAGGTACCCTGAAAGGAAGCGGGGATTTGGGCTTCCCCTTTCAAGTGGTGGGAAGAAGATGGGCCACTGGGCCAAGGGATGGGTATGGGGATGCTCCTGGAGGATTTTGTGGAGGCTCAGGCGTTGCTACAGGGCAGAAGCCCCCAGCACACCCTTCCCTCCCACAACACAACCTGGTGTAAGGCCTGGAGATGACTCTCTCCTTTTCTCTCTCTCCCTTCTGGCCCCTGGGCACCCAGCCCCAGCCCTCTTCCCAGTGGCGGGCCAGGACTCCAGCCCACTCCACTCCGTGGCTGTTACCTGCAGATACGAAGAAGATGCCGGCACTCAGGATGATGTTGTGTCGAGTTTTGTAGAACTCACTGGCTGCGATGCAGAGGCCACCCATGAAAAGCAGAATCACACTCAGGATCGGGAAAATGCTTGAGGCCCTCACGGCCCCTGTGGAACACGGAGGGTCGGGGAGAAAGAGAACGGCATGGCTATGAGACTGAGGCACACACAGAGGCAGGTGGGAGAGCAGCCCCGAGGAGCTGGGGGTTTATGGACACAGCCGTAGGGGAGAGGTTGCTTTGCAGTCCTCGGGAGGGAGAGACAGTGAGCAAGCCACTGCCCAGCTCACAGCCCTGCAGGGGCTCCCCGCTGCCTCTAGGGCCAAACTCCAGCACGCTATCAGGCACACAGGGCCCTGTGTGACTTGGCCTCTGCCCATTTCCAGCCCCACAGCTCCCAGTCCCCATGTTGTCTCGTCCCACCACAGCCAACTTCTCGGGACACGTCATTTCGTGCTGCTGGCTTTTTTTTTTTTTTCTTTTGAGACGGGGTTTCGCTCTTGTTGCCCAGGCTGGAGTGCAATGGCGCAATCTCAGCTCACTGCAACCTCCGCCTCCTGGGTTCAAGCAGTTCTCCTGCCTCAGCCTCCCGAGTAGCTGGGACTACAGGCGCACGCCACCATGCCCAGCTAATTTTTGTATTTTTAGTAGAGACGGAGTTTTACCATGTTGACCAGGATGGTCTCGATCTCTTGACCTCGTGATCCACCCACCTCAGCCTCCCAAAGTGCTGGGATTATAGGTGTGAGCCACCGTGCCTAGCCCCATGCTGCTGACTTTTGAAATACAGAGGTTCTTACTGGAATATGTTTTCTATTCTTCACTCAGCAAACTCTTCTTCATCCCTCAAAACCCAGCTAGAAGTCCCCTCTCCTGTAAAGCCTTCCCTGACTTCCTTTTTTTATTTTTTGAGATGGAGTCTCACTGTCACCCAGGCTGGAGTACAGCGGCGTGATCTCGGCTCACCACAACCTCTGCCTCCTGGGCTCAAGTAATTCTCCTGCCTCAGCCTCCCGAGTAGCTGGGAGTACAAGCTTGGGCCACCGCACCTGGGTAACTTTTGTATTTTTAGTAGAGACAGGGTTTCATCATATTGGTCAGGCTGCTCTTGAACTCCTGACCTTGTGAGCCACCTGCCTCGGCCTCCCAAAGTGCTGGGATTACAGGCTTGAGCCACCGTGCCCTGCTCCTTCCCTGACTTCCTTAGGCAAAGTTATGAGCTCCCTCGTCTGCACTTTGGGGCCTTGGGCATGTTGAGAGGCAGTGTGGCATAGTGGTTAGGTGGAAACACATGGGTTGGGTTTGAGTCTGACTGCAGCATTCATTAGCTGTGCAAGTTTGGGAAAAGTAAGTCACCTTTGTATGCCTCAGTTTCCTCATCTGTAAAGCAGGAATGGTAATAATGCCAGCCTCCTAAGATTGTTGTGAAGATTAAATAGGTTGATTCAGGCACTTTGATAAGTTTCTGGGGCCTCTAATAAACATTCAATGCATGATATTGTAATAAATATTTGTGTATATGTATGCTTCCACCATGAACCACAGGTCATGAGGCAAGGACTGTGGTTTTACAAAGAGAAAGTTTCTTCTCTTTACCCTCTGTCCAACGACACAGTAGGCTGTCAGTAGAAGCTCATTAAGTGAATAAATGTGGGTGGTGATGCAGAAGGAAGGAACAGGCACATTGCAAAGAAAACAAAATAGGCTGAGCACAGTGGCTCACACCTGTAATCCCAGCACTCTGGGAGGCCAAGGTGGGCGTATCACCCGAGGTCAGGAGTTTGAGATCAGCCTGGCCAACGTGCTGAAACCCTGTCTCTACTAAAAATACAAAAACTAGCTGGGTGTGGTAGCAGGTGCCTATAATCCCAGCTACTCAGGAGGCTGAGGCAGGAGAATTGCTTAAACCTGGAAGGCAGAAGTTACAGTGAGCTGAGATCACGTCACTTCACTCCAGCCTGGGCGACAAAAGCAAAATTCCGTCTCAAAAACAAAAACAGAAACTAAGAAGAGAAACAAACCCTTCCGGATGAGGACTGTCAAACAGGACCAGAGAAAACAGAGAATATTGTAACGAAAAGGGAGAAACAGACAGAAGGTGAGGGCTGGCGCTTCTGTAGTGGGGGTGGGTGGGGGAAAGGGGTGCAGGCGGCTAAGGGCAGAGCCCGGGCTTCATGTGTTTGTCGAGGAGCAGCACCTGAATGAGGACCCAGAGGTGTTGGGGAGCCCTTCATAATATGTCTTTGCAAAGTAAAAATTGTTTTTCTATCCAAATTCAAATAGGCAGTGAGTGACCTCAGGACCCAGCTCGTGTCCTGGGAGCCGTACGCCAGGCTGGAGGCAGAGCTGGCCTGAGGCAGGGGTGAGGGAAAACAGGTCTTCTTTATTATTATTTTTATTTTTTGAGATGGAGTCTTCCCCTATAGCCCAGGCTAGAGTGCAGCGGAGTGATGTTGGCTGACTGCAACCTCTGCCTCCCAGGTTCAAGTGATTCTCCTGCCTCAGCCTCCCGAGTAGCTGGGATTATAGGCGTGTGCCACCATGCCTGGCTTATTTTTGTACTTTTTTTTTTTTTT
>NW_016108037.1:267920-275783 GCF_001604975.1 Cebus imitator | reverse complement strand
GGTTTCACCATGTTGACCAGGATGATCTCGATCTCTTGACCTCGTGATCCACCCGCCTCGGCCTCCCAAAGTGCTGGGATTACAGGCTTGAGCCACCGCGCCCGGCCGAGGGAGGATATTTGTTAAGCACCCACTCTGTGTTGGGTCTTGAGCAGGTACATAACACGTGATGTAATTTCATCTTCAGAACAGCCTGGCAGGGTGTGTTTTTCGTCTCAATTTACAGATAAGAAAACTGAGGTTAAGAGAGATAAACTCCCCTGCTACCCAGGTAGTGAACCAGGATTCACATTCTGGCCAGCTCAACTTTTGGAGCACCCTGTAGTCTCCCTATGAGGCTTCCAAGGAGCCCGGGAAGGGTGGGTGGCACAGGGCCTGGAGAACTGGGTTTGGGTCCCAGCCGTGCCACTCGCTTGCTGTGTGGCTAAGGCAGGTGGCTCACCTCCTCTGTTTTTCCCCTGTGTAATATGGGGTATGGACCATTAGATGGTTTCTGTTTGTTTTGATAAGAGAGTCTTGCTCTATCCCCCAGGCTGGAGTGTAGTGGTACAATCTTGGCCCACTGCAACCTCTGTCTTCCGGGTTCAAGTGATTCTCCTGCCTCAGCCTCCAAAGTAGCTGGGATTACAGGCGCCTGCCACCATACCCGGTTAATTTTTGAATTTTTAGTAGAAATGGGTTTTTGCCATGTTGGGCAGGTTGGTCTCGAACTAATGACCTCGGGTGATCCACTTGCCTCAGCCTCCCAAAGTGCTGGGATTATGCCCGGCCGTTAGATAGTTTTTAATGACTCTGCCCTTTCCATGTGGACACGGTCCTGGCCAGCCGCAAAGGTAAATGATGGAAGAAAGAAGGAAGGAGGGAAGAAGGAAGGAAAGAAAAGAGGCTGGTGTGGTTTCCGAGGGGCAGCAGCAGGTCGGAGGAGCAGGCGGAATAAAGGCTCTGGTCTTCCCACTCCAAGAAAGTGGGCTCTTCCTACCCACGGGGTGCCTGCATGTGGCCGACCTAATTGCACCCTCAGAGCAAATGGACTCACAGCAGCCCAGGGCATGTGTTTCCAGTAGGGCCCCATCTGCCGTGGGAACCCGGATGCCCCAGCTCAGCCTTCCGGCCGGCAGGGGGAGGGAGCGTCAGCTGCGGAGGCCAGGCATGTGTGGACAAGATGGAGGGCGGCAGGAGACGGGGGAGGGGTCTGCTGTGTTGCAGCCTGCAAAGAGCCATGTGGAGGAATCAGAACGGCTTCAGAAGCCACCGAGGCAGCTTATGACATGCTCTAAATAATGGCCACCAGCGGGGAATACAAACAGAAGCCTCTTCGGCACCGCGGAGCCAGCCCCAAGCTCCGGCCTCTCTTGGAAGAGGCCCCTTTGCCCAGAAAGAAGGCAGCAGTGGGCGGTCAATAAATCCCACCACGCTTAGGCCGCTAGACTTGGCAGGGCCCAGATCCAGCTGGGAAGTTAGGAGCAAGCAGCGACTCCTACGTTGGGGAAATTTCTTGAAGGAGGTATTACTGGCTGGGTAGTGTCACAAACTGAATGGGGATTTTGGAGTTAGTCACACCTGACTTTGAATCCTGGCTTTGTCACTTATCAACTGTGTGACCATTGGGCAAGGGCCGTTACTGCTCTGAGCCTCAGTTTCCCCATTCTGTGAAATGTGAATAGTAAAAATTATCTTTAGCTTATAAATGTTGTAAGGAAGTGTTGCCTGAGGTCAAGCTGCATTGGCATCTGGTTAGACGTGCAGCCCTGCCGGGCGCGGTGGCTCACGCCTGTAATCCCAGCACTTTGGGATCAGCTGAGGTTGGGAGTCTGAGACCAGCCTGGCTAACATGGCCAAACCCTGCTTCTACTAAAAATAGACAAATTAGGCTGGGCGCGATGGCTCAAGCCTGTAATCCCAGCACTTTGGGAGGCCGAGGCGGGCGGATCACGAGGTCAAGAGATCGAGACCATCCTGACCAACATGGTGAAACCCCGTCTCTACTGAAAATACAAAAATTAGCTGGGCGTGGTGGCGTGCGCCTGTAGTCCCTGCTAGTCAGAAGGCTGAGGCAGGAGAATTGCTTGAACCCAGGAGGTGGAGGTTGCAGTGAGCCGAGATTGTGCCACTGCACTCCAGCCTGGCGCCTGGCCGCAGAGTGAGACTCTGTCTCAAAAAAAAAAAAAAAAAAAAAGTTACAAAAATTAGTCGGGTGTGATGGTGGTCGCCTGAAATCCCAGCTACTTTTGGAGGCTGAGGCAGGAGAATTATTTGAACCCAGGAGGTGGAGATTGCAGTGAACTGAGATCGCACCACTGCACTCCAGCCTGGGTCACATAGCAAGGCTGCATCTCAGAAAGAAAAAAAGGAAAAAAGATGCAACCCGAAGCCCTTTCCCCTAACTGAGTTATAATCTGGATTTTAATGATATCCCCATTGCAAGATTTGCATGCATGTGAAAATTTGAGAAGCATGGTTATAAGAATTAAATTGGGGCTCACACCTGTAATCCTAGCACTTTGGGAGGCCGAGGCGGGCAGATCACCTGAGGTTGGGAGTTCAAGACCAGCACGGCCAGCATGGTGAAACTCCATCTCTACTAAAAATACAAAAATTAGCTGGGCATGGTGTTGTACGCCTGTAATCCCAGCTACTTGGGAGGCTGAGGAAGGAGAATTACTTGAATTAGGGAGGCAGAGGTTGCAGTGAGCAGAGATCTTGCCATTGCACTCAACCTGGGCGTCACAGTGAGATTCCGTCTCAAAAAAAAAAAAAAAAAAAGAATTAAATCGGGTCCTACCTTTTACTGTGTCTCACATTAGAAGGTGCACAGTCAAAGAGAATTTTTATTTCTGAGGTTCCTCTCCCCAAAACTTCAGTCCAGACAGAATTTCCCTATAAATCGTCCTGACTTCCCACAAAGCTGGCCATGATCTTGGTGCCAAAATCTATCACAAGAGGCAGAAAGTATCTGATTTATTTAATGAATAAATATTTACTGGTCTCCTATGATAAGCATATGGCACTTCACAATACCTGCCGTTTATAGAACCTCGCCCCTGTACCAGGCCTTGTTCTAAGAGCGTGTAAACCTCACACCAACCCCATGAAGCCATGGGCTTTGGCTTCAAGGAGATTATAAACTCCTAAAGCTGACATTGGCAAACTTGTTCTGTAAAGGGAAAGACAGCAAATATTTTTGTCTTCGCTGGCCATATGGTCTCAGTTGCAATTTCTTAACTTTGCAGTTGTAGCATATAAACAACCATAAACAATATGTAAACAAATGAACGTGGTGTGTTCCCATAAAACTTTTTTTACAAAATGACTTTGGGAGGCCGAGGTGGGTGGATCACCTGAGGTTAGGAGTTTGAGACCAACCTGGCCAACATGACGAAACCCTGTCTCTACTAAAAATACAAAAATTAGCTGGGTATGCTGGCGGGTGCCTGTAGTCCCAGCTACTCGGGAGGCTGCGGCAGGAGAATCGCTTGAACGCAGGAGGCAGAAATTGCAGTGCTGAGATTGCGCCACTGCACTCCAGCCTGGGCAGTGGGTGACCAAGTGAGACTCTGTCTCAAAAAATAAAACAAAACAAAAACCAGGTGGTGGGCTGGATTTGGCCCACTAGTCATAGTTGACCAGCTCTGGCCAACAATATACTTTGTATTGGGGAAAAGACCATGTGGTCTGGAGCAGGGAGATGCTTTGCTCTAGACTAGCTGTGAGTCCAGTGAGCAAATATGGACTGAGTGCCCACCACTGTGCCAGTCCTGGGCTGGGCATGAGAGACATGAAGGGTGCAGAACAGGCCTGGTTAATGTCTTTATAGAGCTTACACTCTCATGAAGGACATAAATGCCAGCAGGTAATCACACAGCCCGGATAACGTGCTATGAAAGAAAAGTACCTATATGGCACCAGGTGGGTATGTGACAGGCTAATGTCACAAGTAGACAACTAATGTCCATTGAGAGCTTGGAGTATGCCAGGGACTGTTTTAAGCACTGCACATACACAAACTCGTTAGTTCTCATTGCAACTCTATGAAGTAAGTATTTTTATTTCTACTTTTTGAGACGGAGTCTTGCTCTGTTGCTCAGGCTAGAGGGCAGTGGCGCAATCTTGGCTCACTGCAACCTCCACCTCCCGGGTTCAAGCAGTTCTCCTGCCTCAGCCTCCCAATTAGCAGGTACTACAGGCATGTGTCACCATGCCCAACTAATTTTTGTATTTTTAGTAGAGACGGGGTTTCACCATGTTGTTCAGGATGGTCTTGAACTCCTGACCTCATGATCTGCCAGTCTCGGCCTCCCAGAGTGCTGGGATTACAGGTGTGAGCCACTGTGCCCGGCCTTATTTTATTTTTAAAATTTATTCTGGTTCTACTTGTGGCATTTTCTTAAGTAGCATACAATAATACGGCCTCTGAAATGTGATAGATCTGGATTCAAATCCAACACTTATTTTTAAATTTTTATTATTTTTTTGAGACAGAGTCTCACTCTGTCACCCAGGCTGGAGTGCATTAGTGTGATCTCGGCCCACTGCAACTTCTACCTCCTAGGTTCAAATGATTCTTGTGCCTCAGCTTCCCAAGTAGCTGGGATTACAGACATGCACCATCATGCCTGGCTAATTTTTGTATTATTAGTAGAGATGGCCTTTTACCATGTTGGCCAGGCAGGTCTTGAACATCTGGCTTCAAGTGATCTGCCTGCCTCAGCCTCTCAAAGTGCTGGGAGTACAGGGGTGGGCCACCACACAGGGCCTGAATAAGTACTTTAATTATGCCTATTATACAGAGACTAAACTGAAGCAGGGAGAGGTTAAACCATCTGTCCTACATTTGTGAATCTAGGCAGTCTGACTCTAGGTTCTGTGCATCTAACCACTGCATTCCCTTCTTTTCAGGCTCTATACTTTACTGCCTTTCAAAGCATCCTCTGAGCTTATATGGAGATCAGGACTGGCCTCCCTGAGGAAGTGGTGGCGGCGCTGACCTCTGGTGAATAAGGAGCAGCTAACCAGGTACAGTGAAGGCAGGGCTGTGGGAGAGAAAGCAGCAGGAGCCAGGGGTGGAGGAGGCATGGCTTGTGCAGAGACCTGGAAGAAGGCTGAATCATGAGGAGCCAGTGGAGGAGCTTGGGGAGCATTGGAGAGGGGGCAGGCAGCGCTGGGCCACGTGGGGCCTCATGGGTTGAGCTAAAGAGCTTAGCTTTATCCTAAGAGCAATGGGAAACTTTAAAGGGCTTAGAACAGGCAGGGCTGTCATGATCTGATTTGCATCTTAAGAAGCAAACGGATTACGAAGGGGTCAAAGGTGGCTCCAGGGAAGCAGCGAGAAGGCTACTGCAGCTGACCAGAGAGGAGCGATGCTGGTGCTCGGGCCAGGGTAGGTCTGAAGGGCGTGGACAGAGGCAGATGGGTTTAAGAGATGTTTAGGAGGTGAATTGAAGCTTGATAGATGGATGTGGGAGAGAAGAGCATGGTGTTGAGATAACTTCTAGGTTTCAGACTTGCCAGCTGGGTGAAAAAACACTTAGTGGGACTGGGAGAAGACTCAGCCTAGCAGTGAGTAGAGAGCTGGGGAGGAGGCCGGGCATGGTGGCTTACTCCTGTAATCCCAACATTTTGGAAGGCTGAGGTGGGTGGATCACCTGAGGTCAGGAGTTTGAAACCAGCCTGGACAACATGGTAAAACCCCATCTCTACTAAAAAAATACAAAATACAAAATTAAAAAGAAACACAAAATTATCCAGGCATGGTGGCGCATGCCTGTAAACCCAGCTACTCTGGAGGCTGAGTCAGGAGAATTGCTTGAACCTGGGCGGTGGAGGTTGCGGTGAGCTGAGATTGCACCCTTGCACTCCAGCCTGGGCAACAAGAGTGAAACTCCGCCTCAAAAAAANAAAAAAAAAAAAAAAAAAAAAAAGTAGGGGAGGAAAATCAAGAATCAAGGTTTGGGTTTGTACACGCTGAGTTTGAGATGGCTTGGGGATGTGCACGTGGGGTGTGGATGGGGCAGTTGGGTGTGCGATGTGGGGCCCAGGCGTGCTGTCTGGGTTAAAGCTGTAGATGTGGGAGTCACAGACACACAGAAGAGCTTGCCCGTGGAGGAGGAGAGGCTTAGGCCTGAGACTTGGGGAGCCCCATTGGTTAGTAACCGGATCAAGAAGAACTTGGACAAATCATAGTGTCCCTTCGCTTCCATTTCCTTTTCTGTAAGATGGAGATGAAAATCCGAACTCCCCCTATCTTACAGGGTTATGGGGATTAAGGAGGAAGAGGAATGTGGATGCTTTAGAAAAGCAGGATGTCAGTGTACTATGAGCAATTTATTCTTTTCTATGCTAGTGACAGAAATAAAGTGTGTCCTAAGTGCCCAGGAGGCAAGTGGCATCTTGCCTTCTGGAAGGGGTGGCCTGAGCTATCCGTTCTTTGCAAATCTGCTTTTTGGCCAAACTCCCTAGACAAATCATTTTGTGATCTTGTGCCTCAGTGGGCTCCAGCCGCTGTGACCATCACACTGTGACGTGGTGCTTCATGGTGGGCATAGCTAGAGGACAGGCCAGATGGTGGCACACAGGGCCCTGAGGTTTCCTCACTCTGTCTGGCAGCAGAGGAGGGTGGGCTGGTGGTTGGTGGGGGTGGGGATGTGACGGCAGGGAGGTCAGGAGACCTGGGCCTGCTGTGCACTCTTCGCTTGGTTCTCCACGGGACCCAGGCGCCTGTTGTCCCCTCTCTGGCCTGAGATCTGCACTCTGATGGGGTTGGAGTAGATGATCTCTAAGGCCCCATCCATCATTGATAGTCCTGTACCCACCAAGACCTCTCCCCAGGGCGCACACAGCCAGGTCATGCTGCTGCCTTACCTGTTCACTGTGCTAGTAATGACCTTGAATCAAAATAGTCACTATAATCAGGTATGTGGGGGGCAGGTTCCTTATTTTCTGTGCATCCCCATCTGGGATTTGATTCATCCAGTCTATAGTCACAGAGCTGCTAGGTTGCAAGGAGCTTTCTAGTCCTTTGAGCTTCTCTTCCCATCTTCTCCTTCCATGCTGTGCTGGATGGTGTAGCCAATGGCCGTGAAAAGGGATGAGTTTCAGAAAATGCCCATGTGGTGTATGTCTATAGCAGCACAATTCTCAATTGCAAAAAATGTGGAACCAACTCAAATGAGTGGATAAAGAGACTGTGGTATATGTATATGATGGAATACTACTCAGCTGTAAAAAGAATGAACTAATGGCATTGCAGCAACCTGGATGAGATTGGAGACTATTATTCTAAATGAGGTAACTCAGGAATGGAAAACCAAACATGGGGTGTTCTCACTCATAAGTGGGAGCTAAGCTATGAGGATGCAAAGGCATAAGAAGGATACAATGGACTCTGGGGATTCAGGGGAAAGGGTGGGAAGGGGGTGAGGGATGGACGACTACAAATTGGGTTCAGCGTATGCCGCTTCGGGGATGGGTGCACCAAAATCTCACAAATCACTAAAGAACTTACTAATGTAACCCAACACCCCCTGTTCCCCAATAACCTATGGGAATAAAAAATTAAAAACAAACCCCAAATTGCCTCTGTGTGTGTGTGAGAGAGAGAGAGAGAGAGAGAGAGAGACAGACCAACCGACCTCAAAGAAGAAAGAGGAGAGGCTGGGTGTGGTGGCTCACGCCTGTAATCCCAGAACTTTGAGAGGCCGAGATGGGCGGATCAGGAGTTCAAGACCAGCCTGGCCAACATGGTGAAACCCTATTTCTACTAAAAATACAAAAATTGGCTGGGCATGGTGGTGCATGCCTGTAATCCCAGCTGCTCGGGAGGCTGAGGCAAGAGAATTGCTTGAATTGGGACCCGGGAGGTGGAGG
>NW_016108037.1:250686-267824 GCF_001604975.1 Cebus imitator | reverse complement strand
AAAAAAAAAAAAAAAAAAAAAAAAAAAAAAAAAAAAAAAGAAGAAAGAGGAGAACAAAGATGGTAGATGAGAAGAAAGATAAGTCAAATGCGGTTGTTCTGTTCATGGTCTCCAGATGCAGACCGCTTGGGGTCTCCTCCTGGACGCCCATTGGCTATGTAGCCTCTGTGCCTTGCCTTTCCCATCTGTGTGATGGGGACACTGGTCATCTCACCCTCATAGGGTGGTTGTGAAGATGAATTAAGATAACGTTTCAAGTGTCAGGCCTGGCACATCGTCAAGTGTTCAATAAACGTGTGCTATATATAATAGCACATAAAAAGCATTTTGAGAGCCCAGGGAGCTAACTTGGGCAGTACCATCTGTGCAGGATGCCAGATACATCCCTGCTTCCTGCTGTCAGTAGAGATTGGTGACCAGTCACATAGGCTCAGGAGAAAGGCTGCCTGAGTCCATCTTCCTAGCTGTGACCTGGACCCCGGGGGTCTCTGCTGCCCCCTCTGCCATGTGGAGCTCATGAGCACACGTAGCTCACAGGGTGCTGTGAGGAGTAATTGAGTACACACACACTTGAAGCCATGAGAAGAATGTCTGGTATGTGAGGAGCACCAGCAAAACATGGTCATCCGTCCAGCGGAGCGAATCGCTGCTGTCTCTCACAGGACTTTGGGTTACTGAGGCTGCTGTTTATTAAAGTGCAGGTTGTGACTCATTATTAGGTCATGAAATCGGTGTAGTGGTAGCAACCAGCCCTTAAAGAAATGAACTAGGGGCCGGGCGCGGTGGCTCATGCCTGTAATCCTAGCACTTTGGGAGGCGGAGGCGGGCGGATCACGAGGTCAAGAGATCGAGACCATCTTGGCCAATATGGTGAAACCCTGTCTCTACTAAAAATGCAAAAATTAGCTGGGCATGGTGGTGGGCACCTGTAGTCCCAGCTACTCCAGAGGGTGAGGCAGGAGGATCGCTTGAACCCAGGAGGCAGAGGTTGCAGTGAGCCAAGGTTGCGCCACTGCCCTCCAGCCTGAGTGACAGAGTGAGACTCCGTTTCAAAAAAACCAAACCAAAACAAAAGGAATGAACTAGGACAGAATAGAAACTGCCAGCCAGTGTGCATTTAGGAAGACTGGGTGCTTTTTGGTGATCGTTTTGCTCTGGTTCTGTGGATATGAGTGAGTACAAGTGGCAGCTTAGATGTTTCCTAACCAGGGGATGGGGTCACAATAGTTTTAGCCACATTGGCTGTGATGACTTCTGGAGGGGATGTCTCTTAGAAGCCCCCTCATGGCAGTGTTTTCTGGAAGGGGCTGACAGTCCTGGGCAGTAGACAGGTAGCAGGATAATGGACCTGGATAGCACTCCCAGGGTGCAGTTCCAGAAAGTGTGCCGGGCTGGGGCAGGTCATTTTCCCTCCTGGGACTCAGTTTTTCTCTCATCTGTAAAATGGGAGGGTGGGGCTGGGTGATCCTAAGGGAGTGTCTCATTCTAGCGTTTCAGAAGCCAGGATGATAGGTGGAGTGTGATAGCTCATCCCTGTAATCCTAGCACTTTGGGAGGCCAAGGATGGCAGATCACTTGAGCTCAGGAGTTTGAGACCAGCATGGCCAACATGGTGAAACCCCGTCTCTACTAAAAATACAAAAATTAGCTAGGCATGATGGTATGTGCCTGTAATCCCAGCTACTCAGGAGGCTGAGGCAGGAGAATTGCTTGAACCTGGGAGGTGGAGGTTGCAGTGGGCTGAGATGGCGCTACTGTACTTTAGCCTGGGTGACAGAGTGAGACTCCATCTCAAAAAAAATAAGCCAGAATGATGGATCTTTTCACTTCTAAAACATTAGTGGGGCAAGGCCTGGTGGACGCCCCTCATGCTGTTCCACTGCGGCTCCTGGGGAGAGCTAAAAAAGCACCATTCATGGGAGGCTCAGAGAAGTTGTGTAACTTGCCCAAGGTCACAGAGTGGAGCACACCTTGAATTCAGGCCCTTCTATTATTCTAAGTAACAAGCTTGGGACTTGACACCTGGTCTCCCCACACCTCCCTGGCTCAGGTTCCCTGGTGGGACTGGCGGAAAGGGGAGAGAAGGGGAATGGGGAGGAGGGGCACTGTCTGAGGCTGGGAAGGGCAGCTCTGGCCCAGCTTGAGACCCAATATCCTCCTCTGACCTCATTCTGGGAAGAGGGTGAACATGCCAGCTGCCCTAGGGAGGGTGGTAGCTTGTTTATTCACTCATCAAACTTCTTCTGGGCCTGATCTTGGGAAAGGCCCTGTGCTGGAGTGGGTGGGTGGGAGGAGGACACTCTATTTCCAGCCACTCCTTGTGGTGTCCTCAAGCTGTTCACAGTCCAGGGGGAGAAGATGCCGTAACAGAAACCAAGATGAAACAGACCGACAAATAGAGTGGTCACCTCCCTGCACAGCAGCCTCGTCCTATATTCCCAGCCCCAGAGAAGGGCAGTCATGTTCACCCCATCTGCCAGCCAGGACTCCATGCCATCCACAAGACTGCTCTCTTACTTCCCCCGTCCAGACTGTCTGCAAAAGCTGCCAGCTTGGCCAGGTACAGTGGCTCACGCCTGTAATCCCAGCACTTTGGGAGGCTGAGGCGGGTGGATCACCTGAGGTCAGGAGTTTGATACCAGCCTGACCAACATGGTGAAATCCCATCTCTCCTAAATATAAATAATTAGCTGGGCATGGTGGTGGACACCTGTAATCCCAGCTACTTGGCAGGCTGAGGGAGGAGAATCACTTGAACCTGGGAGTTGGAGGTTGCAGTGAGCTGAGATCGTGCCACTGCACTCCAGCCTGGGCAACAGAGCAAAACTCTGCCTCAAAAAAAAAAAAAACAAAAAAAAAAACCGCTGCCGGCTCTCCTGTCAAATACATGTAGAATCAAACCCTTTCTCAGCCACTTTTCCACTCCGGGGCTTGAGCACCTGCCTTCTGAGCCTGGAGGTTGGCTGTGGTCTCCTAATTGGTTTCTCTCTCCTGCAGAAACTGGAGTGATACTGGCAACCTGGACATCAGACCATGCCTGTCCTCTGCTCAGAACCCTCCTGTGGTGGTCCCATCTCAGGGGAAAGCAGACACTCCTGAGTCCTGCCCCCACCCCTTCTCCCATCTGCCTGCCCCTCGTCTGCTTCTCATAGGGCCTCCTGGCTGTTTTGAACCCGGCAGCCTCAGATGCTTTGCACTGGCGGTTTCCTCTGCCTGAATGCTCTTCCAGGCTATCTGTACCTCCCGAACACTCCCTCACCCTCTTCAGGTCTCTGCTCCAATATCACCTTTTGCTGCAAGGACTTTCTGACCACCCTGTTGCAAACGGAAGACCTCCCCAGGTGCCCATCTCTCCTCCCCGTTTCCTCTTTGTCTTTTGTGCTCATCACTGTGCAATGGGATGCAACAGTGAGCACGGATCCTGGTGATTGCCCACTGAGTGCTCACTGGGCTCCGGGCAGCTGGAAAGAGCTGTCCGACTCTAACCCCCTTAATCCTCATGGCAATGCTAGGAAGATGACAATAAGCATCGTCCCCATTGCAAGGAAACTGAGGCCCAGGGAGGTTCACCAGGAAGTGGCAGAGCCGGATTTGAAGCCTGGAGTGTGCCAAAGCCTGCCTCCTCCCACTGGTGTCCAAGTTCTGTAAATTCACCCCACAAATGCCCCTCACATGGGTTCTCCCTGCCATGGCCACCTTCTGCCTCCCTTCTCAGTTCCACTCTGCTGTTGGCTACCCCCCAAACCTCTGGCTGCCTATAATCATCCTCAGGTGGTCAGTGACTCCCTGGGGAGGCGTCAAGTCCGGGTGCAACTTGGTGTACCTCTCTTGTGTGTGTTGAGGGGAGCTGAGTGGGGACATCATCTTTGCTGAGGGCCTACTTCTCTTCCCCCTTCTGTCTACTTCTGGCTCTGGAGCGAGGCCTGGTGATCCACCCATTGAGACCTCTCTCTCTATGTGTTTGTGTGGCCTGTGACATACCCCTTAGAGGGAGTGCGTCAGCGACAGCAGCCAGCCCTGGGCCCCACACCTCCAGCCCCAGGCTCTGAATATGGAGTGGGGAGACCTGACAATACCCCCTGCAGTCCTGGACTATGAATGGCCACAATAGAGTGGATTTTGGGGTCTTGCACACAGTAGGTGCTTAATACATGACTGTGAGAGGAAGCCAAATTCCTCTGATTCTTTTCCTCTTACTCCAAATCACAATAGGACAGCTAGGAAATGTCAATTCCCATATCCTGGACACAACACACACATGTATGCACACATACATAACACACACAGGGACCCACATACACACAGACACGTACAAACACAAAAGTGCTTACACATTCACACATGGACACGCAGGCACACAGACATGCAGGTACCAAAAGACACAGAACACAGCACAGACTCATGCCCTCATGCACAAAGACAGACGCACGGATGCAGGCTGACATTCAAGATAAGTCACACCCGTTCACCACTGCCTCGTTCCTCACCACGCTCCTCAATCTTTCGTTAATGAGGGAAGAGGATACGGAGGCCACCACAACAGACACATTCCATGGGCCCACAGCACTGGTTGAGAAAAACAGTCCAGTCACCATTCATTACTCGGTAAGCCAGTGATAGGTAGGGTGAAGTCCATATTGGTCATGTCTCTATGGAACCTGGGGCGGTGACCAGGGTCTCCTATAGCTATTTCTCTATCACTGTGGTTCAGGAGAGGCGAGGGGAGTCCTCACATACTCATAGCACTGGGGAGTAAGAGTGTCCATTCATTCATTTATTCATTGATTCATTTGTCCATCAGATATTAATTGGGTGCCTTCCTTCTGCCAGGCCCTCCAAGAGGCTGGACAATGTCTTAAGCTTGGCCTGCTGGCTTGAGAGCAGTGAGCCCCGCTGTCCGTGCCACCCCAGGAGATAAGCTCTGAACTGCTGTCCAGTCACACCCTTCTGGCATTCTCTGCCACATCACAGTCTCACAATTGGCAGGTGAGCTGTGCAGATGGGTTTGACAGACCTTAACTAGGAGCTGACTCAGGCCCCGCCCACCCCAGGTGCAGCTCAGCTCACCTCCTTGAGCCTAAGCTCCACCCACCTCTGGGAACCACCCTCCTACCTCTGGTGAAAGGGGACCCAGCTGTTTTCCTCTGGAAGCCTGTTGTTTGCATTGAACTCGGGGCATTAGACCATGATTCACTTGTGAGTGTTCACATATTCACTTACCCAGTCACTTCGTTGCTTAGTCATCACAGTGCTTCTTTGGGTCAAATTCCCTGCCATGCCCTTTTCTGGGTGCTTGGGGTGCAGAAATGAATGGGACATAGCTCTACCTTCAAGAAGCTCATAGTCTTTTGGGGATCCTGAGTGTGAACCAGTGAAATTGCAGCAAAGTGTGGTAAGGGTTGAATTGTGGACGCAAGCAGGGTGCCAGGGAGGCCCCAGAGGAGCTTCTGAATCAGGAGCAGGGGTAGGGAGGAGGGGCAGGGGATCCTTCTAGAAAGATCATCCCTGTCTTCCAGCTTCTCTCAACATCTGGTTAGAACTTTGTAGGGAATGATAGAAACTCACATCTTGCAGCTTTAAAAAATTATTTTTGTTGTCCTGCCCAGGACTAGCATTTTATAGATCAGGGGTCAGCAAACTATGCCAAATAAAGACTGCTACCTGGTTGTGTGAATCAAGTTAAGTGTCCATGTAACACAGCCATACATATGCCGCCATATTGTCAATGGCTATAAGGGAAGAGTTGGGTAGACTGGATGGCCCACAGAGCCTAAAATATTCACCATCTGATCCTTTACGGAAAAAGTTTGCCGACCCCCTGTTACAGATGTTCAAAAAATATTGTTGGATTAAGTCAACTCAAATCAGACCTTCTGAATCCTGCACTGCCAGCCGGAATACATGTGTTTTGTCCAGGGACACTGAAATGAATCGGATACTCTATGCTCTAAGCTCTTCTTTCTTTAAAAACAAGGAAATGGAGGCATTGAGTTGTTAGGAATTGCCACAGAAGAATCCTCTGTTTCCTTTACTTAACAAAAAGCATTCATTGAGCTGTTGCAAGGGCAACAATGAATGAGACAAGTTTTGTGCCCCCAGGCGCTTGCTGCCTAGCAGATAAAGCATGACATCATTCAAGCTCCACCTGGTGAGCCCCGTGCCCCAGGAGTGTGGCTCCCAGTGTGGGGGCTCGGCTTTGCTTGCTGGTTGGCCTCCCCCTCGTCTCTGCCATGCTGTGTCTCCCAAGTTGAGCTGTTTTTCCAAGGGCCCTCCCTGCCAGGCTGTGCTCTTCTTGGGAGCAGGGACTGCATCTCCCTCATCCTTCTTGGCCTCCCCAGCACTGAGCACAGAGTCCAGTGCACAGAAGGAGCTCAACCCACATTTACGGCCTGGCTCCTGCAGCCTCACCCCAGACACAGTCACAGGTGACAGGTCACCACAACCAAATGGCCTTTTGGGAATTTCCAGTTAAGAGCATCGTCTTGAGGGAATTCATACAGGGAAATGATGAGCAGGGTATGATATTTTTTCCTTTTAAAAAAGGAATCTATAAATTGCTGTGTTCCCTCCCTCTCTTTTCCAAGCTGCCTGGCTGACTTCACATTCCATGGGCTTTTCAATGAAACCAGATTCCAGGCTGACCTGAGAGCTGGGCTTGATGTGAGAAGTAATTATTGAAAGAGACAGGGGCAATCTATATAATAAAATGATTCCTACTTGTTTCATAAAAGTGATCCGAGGGTAATGGCAACCCCAGTGCTGTTGGGGAGGGCCTGGAGCAGAGGCAGGGATGCTCCTGGGAGGAGAGCGAACCTCCTTCCAAAGACACGGCCTGAGACCCTTCAGCTTTGCTGTCCCAGGCGTCAAGGACTCTCAGGTCCTCTCTGGGAAATCCCTTTCTCAGGGAACAGGTAGCCTTGTTAGTTTCTGCTTATACTTGAGACATTTCCTTGGGGCCTCAGAATGCTTTCTCTTGATAATATCTCTCAGGTGGATTTAAGATTGCAGCTGTTACATCAGGATATAACTTTGACTTACTTGACTTGCGGGGGAAGACAAAAATCTCATTTTTTTTTTCATTAAAAGGTTCAATCTGGCACTGCCTGGTGGGTTACTTCATCCAATTATTCAAGAAATATTCACTGAGCCCTTATTACATGCCAAGCACTGGGCTGGGAATATAATGGTGAACTATAGGGAGAGTCCACACCCTAGCAGATTTGGGAGATGGTTACTCAAATAGCCAAGGACCCCACCAGCATGATAAAGTCCTGTCCTCTAGGAACTCAGGCAGAAGGCAGGAAGGACTTCCTGGAGAAGGTGATGTTTTAGCTGAGATCTGGAGGCCGACTGAGTAGGAGGAGTTTGCCAAAGACGGGGAGGGAAGGGCATTGCAGGCGGAGGGAACAGCGTGCATGAAGTTCGGCACGCTGGAAAGGAGAGAGGCTCAGCTTTTTCCTGCCCTCTGCTGTGATGAAGGCCTCTAGATAGGCCTGTCCTTGACTCTGTGAAGGTTGGAAGGGTAGGGACCACCACCAGGAGGGAGATTAAAAAAGTAGCGTGCACTCACGGAGGAAATATTCTGCTGTGTCAGCTTCGTAATCTGCATCCTCTGGGAAGTGATCGATTTGCTTGCACAGACCTTTGAAATTCCCTGCAAAACAAGGGGAGAAGGAGCGCATGAAACATCACAGTTTTGGGGGCGCTTAGGGCCCACCTGCCTCTTCCTGACTTCTCGCTCTTTGGAAACTCACTCAGCCCTCTCCCTCACCCCTGAAGGAAGGTTTCGCTTTGTCTGTTTGGACATCTGCCTGGTGAATCACAACACACACACCCGCAGTACTGCGGAGAGGATCTAAAGCTGACAACTTCAAAACGCTGCCTTCTATCCCTGCACCGAGGCTTCTGAGGATTAGCGGAGGCTTGACAGTGGTGGAGGTTTGATTCCGGGCTGGGGACTGCCACGGAGGAGGCCGATGAATGCTCCTCAGCCTGTCTCTGTGCCCCAGCTTGACTGAGAGTCACCCTGCATTTGACATGTGAGAAAGCAGCAGATCGCTTTTTAAAGAGGACGCACCCCACACTGATGCTGCCAGACACTGCCACAGCCCTTTAGAAGAGGCTGCAAAACATTTTCCCAGCTGCAATTGCATGGAATTCACCAAACGCAGACGCCAACGGCTCTGAAATAAACATGGGGATGGGGAGGAGGTTGAGCCCCCTGGGCGCTGGACCATTGGCCAAGTTCTTGAACTACAACTCATTTTGGTTCTACCACAGGCCTGTGAGAGGGGTATGCTCATTCCCAATTGTACAGATGAGGAAACTGAGGCTCAGAGATGGTAAACTATCCGAGTAAGTACTTGTGGCTAGGAAATGATGGAATCAGGGCTCAAACTAGGGTCTTTTTTTTTTTTTTTTTTTTTTTTTTTTTGAGATGGAGTCTTGCTCTGTCACCCAGGCTGGAGTGCAGTGGCATGATCTCGGCTCACTGCAACCTCCGCCTCCCAGGTTCAAGCAATTCTCTTGTCTCAGCCTCCCGAGTAGCTGGGATTACAGGCATGCGCCACCATGCCCAGCTAATATTTATATGTTTAGTATAGATGAGGTTTCACCAAATTGGCCAGGCTGGTCTCGAGCTCCTGACTTCAGGTGATCCGCCTGCCTCGGCCTCCCAAAATGTTGGGATTATAGGTGTGAGCCACCATGCCTGGCCAAACTAGGGTCTTTTGACTCTCAACATTTCCTCAGTGCCTGCTGGGAAGGTGAGAACTGACCCAGGGCAAATCCCAGCACAGTATCACAGGCAGGTACTCCCCAACGTTCACTGCTGAATGAGTGAACTGTTAACTGCAGCCTTTCTAAACACCGACGCGTTGAATAGACCCTGCAATCGCCAGAGCATCGGCTTCCTGACAGCAGAGACTTTGTTTCATTCACCATCTTATCCCCAGCCACCAGCACAGGCACAGCAGATGTCCTTGAACCTTCTCTGAGTGGAAGAAGAACTGGGTGCCTGCTGGGTCGTATGCCCAGTGGGTAAGATGCAGGTTGCACAGCCAGACTGCCTGGGTCCAGCTGTGCCTCACTCAGTGTCTTCACCTGAGAGTGGCGATAACAAGAATTCTTCCCTGGCAGATTGTCGTGGAGGTTAACTGAGTTGTTGCATGTTGACTAGTCAGAACAGTGCCTGACACATTTAGGAAGTCCTTGGGGGCATTGATGAGAGAGAGAAGTGAAATTTGACTATGTCTAGCCACTGACATAGTAGCTGGTGTGACCTAATTAATACACCCCTCAATACACGCTGGCAATGTATTTTCTTATACAGTCCTGAGACTATGTCTTATAACATAGGAGCAGATTCTAGTATGTACTATAGATATTACTTAGGAACTTTACTGTATAGCCCCCTATTCTTTTTTTTCTGAAACAGAGTCTTGCTCTGTCACCCAGGCTGGAGAGCAGTGTTGTGATCTTGGCTCACTGCAAACTCTGCCCCCCGAGTTCCAGTGATTCTCCTGCTTCAGCTCCCTGAGTAGCTGGGATTACAGGCGCACGCCACCACACCTTTTTGTATTTTAGTAGAGGTGAGGTTTCACCATGTTGGCCAGGCTGGTCTCAAACTCCTGACCTCAAATGATCCACCCACCTCAGCCTCCCAAAGTGCTGGGTTTATAGGCATGAGCCACTGTGCCTGGCCTGGACCTATGTATATAATATAGACCTATATATTAGGTTTGTGCAAAAGCAATTGTGGTTTTTGCCAGCAAAAGTAATAGTGAAGCTGTAATTACTTTTGCACCAACCTCACAGTATACAGGTATATAGTGTACAGGAATATGGCATACAGGTATATAGTATACAGGGATACTTTACTGCACAGAAATAGAAACATATAATGGAGAAGAGGAAGCCCTGTAACTACCTTACACACATGAGCTATCCCTGTACCAAATTCAACAACTTTCTTGAGTTCTACAAGAAAAACAATTCCCCAGGGCATATTGGGACTTCTGGTCACTCCACTGAAGCTTGGTAGGGCCACTCAAAATGGTTCCATGGGCAGGTGTCTTCTCTGAGTGTTTTGAGTTTTCTGCTTCTTGCTCTCCCCACCCCCATTGTGTCATGGCCCCTCTGCCCTCCTGCATCTTGGGGTGTTCAAAGGAAGCCTTGTCCTCTCCCTAGTACTTTGTTCCCCTAATCCAACCACACACCCTTCTCTGTGAGAAACGTCTTCATACCAGCTGCTAAGAGGATAACACATTCTCCCTATTGTTAAAATTACAAATCAGTGTATTTGAAAAGCACTTTGTGAAGCAGTTTCATTTTTTTTTTTTCCATTCAATCTGACAAATATTTCAGCAACCCGGTGCCAGGCATCTTTACAAGGAATCTGTGCAGGAGTGAGACTCAGAGAGCAGTACTGACATGCCTCGAGGCGTCCCACAAATTGGGGACAGAGTTCAACCCAGAAGGGCCCCAGCTGCATTCTGGTGGGCCACACCCACTCCTGTTCCCCGCAGGAACAGTAACTCACATTCTACGGGAGACTGCTCCTCCGGTCCAAGCCTGGGCCTCACTCATCGTTGGACTGTTGGCTCCCAGCATAGTGCCTGGCACAGAAGGAGGGCTCAGGAGATGCTAGCAGAGCAGAGGCTGTGTCAGATAATCAGCAGCTCAGGCCTCTCCTTGAGGCCTAGACTTGGGCATCCAACTGCCTATTTGACGTCTCCCGGTGGATGTTTTCTTTTCTTTTTTCTTTTTCATATGGAGTCTCACTCTGTCACCAAGACTGGAGTACAGTGGCGCCATCTTGGCTCACTGTAACCTCTGCCTCCCGGGTTCCAGCGATTCTCCTGCCTCAGCCTCCCAAGTAGCTGGGATTACAGGCGCCCACCACCGTGCCCAGCTATTTATTTATTTTTGTATTTTTAGTAGAGGCGGGGTTTCACCATGTTGGCCAAGCTGATCTCAAACTCCTGACATCATGATTCACCTGCCTAGGCCTCCGAAAGTGCTGGGATTACAGACGTGAGCCACCGTGCCTGGCCAGATGTTTTAAAGGCACTGAACATGAACTCCTGATCTTTCCCTCCAGCCTGGTGCTCTAGAGGCCCCAGCTAGCTCGGCGAATGCCTCTCCAGGGCTCCCTTGTGCAAGCCCGAGCCTAGTTGTCAGCGCCAACATCTATTTCTTTCTCCTCCCTGCAGGCTTCTTCCATCAGGGAGTCCTGTCTGTGTTAGCTTCTTAGTGTCTCAAACTCGCCTGATGTCTCTGAGACAGCACCGCCCACCACCAGGCCACCATCCCTGCTCCCTGGATGGCTGCCATGTGGCCTCCCCACTCATCAGTTTGCACCCACTCTTCTCCTTCCCTACAGAGTTATGACAGTGATCCTTTGAACATGCAAATCTGATCATGCCACCTCCGGCTCGGAAACACTCCAGCTCCCCAGTGCTCTCAGGGAAAAGCTCAACATCTCTAACAAAGCCTGACCCCTAACCTCCAGCTCTGGCCTCACCTCCCACCCGCCTCCTCCTCCCTGTGCACCTTGGCCTTCTTTCCTGCCTCACTCCCTCCTACCTCAGGACCTTGGCACATGCTGGTCCTGCTGCCTGATCTCCCACCACATCCTTTGTTGCCCCTTTCTCCTAACCTCCCTCTGTCTCCCTGCACTGTGCTGCTGGGGTGTCCACCACTAGCTGGCTAGTTCTGGCCACTGTCTGTTGGGGGAGATATTAAGGCCTGTATGATACTAGTGAGAATGTTCTAGTAGAGAGGAAAGAAGGAAGGGGCTGGGAGCAGTGGCTCAGCCTTGAGCTTTGGGAAGCTGAAGTGGGAGGATCCCTTAAACTCAGGAGTTCAAGACCACCCTGGGCAATAAGCAAGACCCTATATCTACAAAAAATGAAAGACAAATTAGCTAGGGGTGGTGGTATGTGCCTGTGCTCACAGCTACTTGGGAGGCTGAGGCAAGAGGCTCTCTTGAAACCAGGTGTTTGAGGCTGCAGTGAGCTAGGATTGCACCGCCGCACTCCAGTCTGGGTGACAGAGTGAGACTCTGTCTCCAAAATAAAATCAAAATAAACAAGTAAAAGAAGGGAGGACAGAAGGGATGACCTGCAGAGATGGGGGAGTAATACAGGCGCCCTGTGCAATGGATGAGGTCCAGGAAGCAGTGCAGGGGTGGGCGGTGCTGCGCCAGGAGGGGCGGCAGAGCTCATGGGTGCGGTGCTGGGGACGGGCAGACATGGTGGGAGGGTGTAACACCTCTCTTCTGGTTGCTGCTATTTTCCCAACGAAAGGGGAAGCAGGATCATCAACTGAGAGTGAGGACAGGGAGGAAGGGTTGGGGATTGGAGGACAGAGGAAGGGAAGCACGCGTGCGAAGGAGTGGACCAGGCTGTGAAGTGTGTGTGTTGGTGGCTTGAGGGTCACTTCTGAGATTCTGTGGTTTTCTGCGGCCACATTCAGGGCGTGGGTGCAATTAGTTGGAAAGTTGCCTCTAACCAGGAGGAGGTTCGTGAGGTGAGTACAAGGGTGGAAAGGGAGAGATTTTGAGGATGGATCATGGACTCTAAGCTGGGTAAACAGGGAAATGAGGACTGGAAGGGCAAGTGAGGCAGTGCCAAGGCGGGGCTGGGGGTGGGTCAGGGAGGGCAGTCAGTGCATTGGTGCCTGTGGTGGGGGTGGGGTCAAAGCATTATTGAAATGGGGGTGCATGGGAGTGAGCTGCAAGGGTGGCACGTGGTGGCCAGAGAGTAGGGTGTCAAAGACAGAGAGTGGAGGGCGTGTGGATATTGGAGATGCCAAGGTCAAGGGTAAGACCACCAATGAGGGCGGCTCAGGGCAGGTGGAGATGGGGTGATATTCAAGTATGCAGTAACTGGAAAGGTCATACAAATTAATATATAAGGCAAAAGTAAAACGTTCACTCTTATTTTCTATATACATCAAGTATATATTAAGAAACTGCCTACCCGGTTAAAATTTGAAGTGCAAATGATTCATCAGATGATTCTAATAAGCCCCAAATCACTGATTGGTTTTTAGAAATTAATGGTGTGATCTTTTGATGATGAGGCTGTTATGAGCTAAATGATGGCCTGACTGGACTACGCTTTGACACAGGGAACCATACCAGATGCTCCCCAAACTTTCCTGTTAGAGTAAGGGTCGTTCCATCTCAGCAAGTGCAGAACCTTCTCCTAACGTGTCCTCTGTTGTTTGACTGGAGGACCTCTCTGTGCTCAGCAGCCCCAGGAGGCCAGGGCCAGGAATAGGAAGGTAGTGGGAGGCGGTGTGGGGTGCAGACGCTCTCATCGGCAGAGCAGCGATGTGCGCCCAGCCTGGCCCGGTCCCACCAGTCAGGGCCAGCAGGGATGCTCTGCCTCTCTTGCCCCTACCCTTGGGGTGGGCCTTGGAGCTTGAGAACCTGAGAACAGAGCTGAGTCCTCAACACAGCCTTGGGGAGCAAGGAGAGGAGATGGAGCCTTGATCCCAGCCCATCTCTTCTCTCTGCCTCGCCCAACCCCTGCCCTCGTCAGCTTCCCCAGACATAGTAGGACTGATCAGTACGACAGTATTCCAATATTTAGCAACCAATGAGGCAGCGGCACACTCAGATGGGAGTGAAGGGGTCGAGGCCAGGGACTGGAGGGGCTGCTTGTCTGGCTGTGGAATCTCCAAGGATGACAACAGGAGCAGCACTGGAGGCAGAGGCAGAGAGCCAGTGCTCAGCTCCCCAAGGAGAATGGCGGCTGGCACGAGGGAGTTGGACAGGTAGGCTGGGATGTGTTTCACAGAGGTAGGGAGTTTAGGGAGGAGGCTGGGAAACAGACCGGAAATGTCGATGAGGCCCAGGGAGGCCTGGGGTGTGGGCAATAAAACACTCTCAACATAGTTTGCAGGGGCGGTGCTGTCCTTTGGGGAAAGCCAGGTTTCCATCAGAGCAAGGACAGACTGGGGGCATTCTGCTGACACTGGGACCTAAATTCCAGAAGGCACCATGGCAAGGATTTAGGAGGGCGGGGTGTTGGAGATCGGCCAGATCAGGGACACACGTAACTGAGGGACAAGTGATGAGTAGAGAGGAGTGATGGGGTAAACTGGGATACAGGTCACTGTGAGATTGGTCCCAGTGCCTCCGGTGCCGATGATGCTGTGAGGGTCAGCTGGAGGAGCACAGGGCCTCCAGGAGCACTTGGAATTCAGTGGGGCCTGGGTTCAGTCTGGGGTGTGAGAGGGGAGGGGTACTAGCAGCACTCAAGCATTATTGATGGAATTTGAACTTTGTGGGACATCTACATCAACAGGCATCATTCCAGTGAGTAGAGAGTGGTGTAATCTCGTTTCCCCAAGGTCAGCCCAGGGTTCCATTGTATTTCCTTCTGGTTGGTGGTAATCCAGCCCAAGGATTGTGATGGCTTCAGGCACAGATGGATCCAGGTGCTCCAAAATCTGGTGCCTCTCTCCATCTCTGACTTTCCTCCCAACTGGCTTCATTCCTAGGCAGCCTCTCTCCCTATGGTAGAGACTAATGGCCTAGTGCCTGGCACTGGGACGGTAGAGGGAGATCTAGTCTCTGCCTTCCAGGCTCACATTCTAGGGGGAAAAGACAGTACAGAATTTACTAGAGTGCAATATTTCACATACTATATTAGAAGGAGATATGAGGCTTTATGGCAGCACAATGGTTCAGCTATCATTTATGTAGCACCACTGTATGCCATGCTCTGTACAACCTGCTGAGAACATAGAGGGGGAAAATATACTTTCCATCCTCAAGGAACTTGCAGTCTGTGGTGGCACACAGAAAACACACGCTGTCATGTAGAGAATATGTGTGACGACAGAGGAGATCGGAGCGTGTCTGGGGCACACAAGGCGTGCCCAGGCGTGGGAATGTGTGGGTGACACAGGCCTCCTGCGAAGGAGCAGATGGCTGAGCTGACACAAAGTGGAGGGGTCAGCTCGGTGAAGCAGGGAGGGGTCTGAGTGTGTGCATATGTGTGTATTTTTTTCTGTGTGTGTGTGTGCCTGTGTGTGTGTGTGCATGGATGTATGTGTGCATGTGCACATGTGTTTGTGTATCTGTGTGTAGATGAGTGTGTGTCTGCATGGGTGTTTGTGTGCAGCTGCATGTGTGTTTGTGTGTCTGTGTGTTTTCATGGGTATGTGTGTGTCTGGGTCTGCATGGGTGTGTGTGCATGTGTGTGCCTGTGTGTGCATGTGTGTTTGTGTGTCTGTGTACATGGGTGTGTGTGTCTGCATGGGTGTGTGTTTGCATGTGCATGTGTGTGTGTCTGTGTGTACATGGGTGTGTGTATATGTCTGCATGGGTGTGTGTGCATGTGTGTGTGTGTACATGGCTGTGTGTGTGTCTATCTGTGCATGGGTGTGTGTTTCTATGTGCGTGTGTGTGTGTGTGTGTGTGCGTGTGTGTGTGTGTGTGTGTGTAGGCATGATGAGGAAGTGGTGGAGGGGTGAGGAGGGCTTTCTAGCAAGAGCAGTCAGGGAAGTGCGGGACGCAGGAGGGAACAAACTGTCCCAGGGAGTGGGAGAAGGTTTCCCAAAGCAGAGTTGAGACTAACAGGACTTGAGAGAAGGCCTGAAGCCAGAAGCGTGTGGGCTGGCTCGCCCTGCCCAAGGGAGCTCATCACCAGTGTCTTCCCAGCTCTCGTTAGCAGTTCGAAATCAGCCATGGTAGGAGTATTCATACCATAGGAACAGCAAATGCTACAAACCAAGGTCCCCACCTCCCACCCAGAGAGTTGGTTCTTAAACATTTAGCAGCACGCCACTGGATGAAGGGTGATCCTGTGTGAGGGTCAGCTGGTACAAAGATGTGACAAATTGGTGGGATTGGAGATTTGCAAAAGGACTGGTCCCATCAGAAGGCTGGGTGGGTGAGGGTGAGGGTGAGGGTGGGCGATGGCTGGAGTGGAGGGCAGGGGTCTCACTGCCCGCTGCCCCCTCAGGCATTGGCTTTGAGCTTCCAGAGGAAAGGGGATGCAGGGGAGAGCATGAACCATAAAGGGTTATATTTAGACACACACATATGCACACTCACTCCCACCATGGACTATAAAGGTTATTCAGCTAAGGGGCTCAACAGCCATGACTCCATGGAACCCTATCCCAGAAGAGTGGCAGTGCCCACCAACTGCCAAGCTGAGTGAGTTCGGGCCCCGCCGAGGCAGAAAGGCCAAGGGCTGTGCCATCGGCTGGCAAAGCTCTGCCTCCGGTTTCCCATTTCAGGCTGGGAATTGCAGCTTGCCGGTATTAAGTCGTTTAAGAGGAGGTTTCATCAGCTTTGTAAAAATCACATTAATATCTTGCACCAACTGCTGTCTTGTTTCTTTAGATACAATAAGCTTCTCATAAACCTGGTCATTAGGGGCTGAACAGACTCTGTTTTATTTTCCACATATTCATGAGAAGCTGAAAGAGCAGCTCTGGAGCCAGGAGGGGACACGGTGGAGCGAGCTGAGGCATGGGGAGGAGGCTGGCTGAGTAATTTTTTAAGTGAAGCAAATGAAGGGTTTGGTGATTGCTGCTTTCTCTGTGTTTTAAACCTTTTCTGCTCCTGCGTTTTTGATTTCCTGGCAAGGCCCTCCCTGACGGCAGGGATTCGGGAGACCTCAGGGAGGGTGGGCCCTGCCTGGCTTATTTCTGGCTAGAACCCCAGCCCCCAGGGCACAGTGCGGCCACCAGCTTGGGTTGGATGGTTTGCAACAACAGAACACGTGGCATCCTATGAGTTTGATCGTTCTCTCGTTCGTTCATTCACTCTTTCAGCGTACAGTTTCTTTTCTTTTCTTTTATTTGCAGGGGAAGGAGGGAGGAGAGGAAAGGCTAGGGGGTCAAGAAGGGAGAGGGCAGTCTCTGGGTAGTTTCAAATGCCTGTTGTGTGCTAGGCACTGGGCAGGGTGAGATGAAATAAGTGGTCTGTCCTGCCTAACTGCCTGCCATGAATTTGCTCCTTCGGTTCGATCTGAGCTCCCATTTCACTGAAGTCCCCAGCACTCAGGAGCTGACCACAACAAGAGCAATTGTTCACCCAGCCTCCAGGAGCATCCTGTCCTGGCTCTTGTCTCCATAACTACAGTACCTCTTTAGTTCTTCTTTCTTTC
>NW_016108037.1:239569-250386 GCF_001604975.1 Cebus imitator | reverse complement strand
TTTTTTTTTTTTTTCTGAGACAGAGTCTTACTCTCACCAGGTGCCAGGCTGGAGTGCAGTGGCGCGATCTCAGCTCACCGCAACCTCTGCCTCTTGGCCACCCACCTTGGCCTCCCAAAATGCTGGGATTACAGGCATAAGCCACTGTGCTGGCACCTTCTTTAATTCTTTACATGTGATTTGGGGGAAGACATTGGGCTCCAGAGTTGGAATGATTGGCTTCTAAGCTTGGGTCTGTTACCTAGTAGCTGTGTGGATTTGAGCAAATTATGTGACCTCTCTGTGCCTCAGTTTCCTTTGCTGTAAGAAGGGAATAGTAATCCTTGCCGAGGAGGTAAGGCGATTAACTCTTAAGGCTCAATGAAATAACAGAAGTGAAGGGTACCAGTGCAGTTCCTAACCCAGCACGAACACTCAACAAATGTAGGTCCTTCTTCTGTTTCTTCTCCTTCAAATGACACCTCTTTCAAGAGGCCTTTCTTGGTTGCCCTCAGCTGAGAAGACTCTTTCCTCTCGTATGCTCGTATGCAGTGCTTTTCAACCTTTTAACGGGCCTGGGAAGTCCCTGGGGATCACCTTAAGCCAGGTTCAGATTTGGTGACTCTCAGTGGCCTGAGACTCTGGATTTCTCATGAGCTTGCAGGCAGTGCCCACACTGCTGGGTGTCTGGGGGACCACACTTTGGGTTGGGTAGCAAGGCTGTCAAGCACCTTTCAGCTGCTTTGGTCATATTCTGTGTGTGTATTGTTGTTTGTGAATACTTAGCTGCAGGTCTGTAAGCAGCTATTCTGCCCTTCAAGGGCAGAATTTCTTCTAGAGGATTCTCTGAATATATCATACTTTCCTTAATTCTAAGATGCTTACATGCAAATTTCAGTGTTTCTGAAATTGAGATGTGTCTTATAATTCATGAGCTCACTTCACTGCTGTGTATCTCTTTTCTTCTGAAAAATCATTATTGCATTGATGGTGTGCCTTTTAATTAATGGTAATGGCTGCCTGACAAAAGTTTATTGAACAAATAAATAAATGAATGAGTTACTGTGTGTGTGGCCAGGGAGTGTACTCCACATTTCCATTCACCTAAGCAGTTGAACGTCATCCCAAATATTAGAATCCCTGGGGCACCAGGATCTTTTGCACTCTCCTACTAAAAACCTATTTGACTATACCTGGCTGGGTACCATAGCTCACACCTGTAATCCCAGCACTTTGGGAGGCCAAGGTGGGCGGATCACTTGAGGTCAGGAGTTCAAGACCAGCCAGGCCAACATGGTAAGACCCCGTCTCTACCAAAAATACAAAAATTAGCCAGGTGTGGTGGTGCGCACCTGTAATCCCGGCTACTCGGGAGGCTGAGGCAGAAGAATTGCTTGAACCCAAGAGGTGGAGGTTGCAGTGATCCAAGATTGTGCCATTGCACTTCAGCCTGGGTAACAAGAGCAAGACTCTATTTGACTATACCTGGCCGGGCGTGGTGGCTCATGCCTGTAGTCCCAGCACTTTGGGAGGCCGAGGTGGGTGGATCACTTAAGGTCAGGAGTTTGAGGTCAGGAGTCTGGCCAACATGGCGAAACCCCATCTCTACCAAAAATACAGAAATTGGCAGGGTGTGGTGGTGAGCACCTGTAATCCCAGCTACTCGAGAGACTGAGGTGGGATAATTGCTTGAACCCAGTAGGTGGAGGTTACATTGATCCAATATCATGCCACTGCGCTCCAGCCTAGGTGACAGAGTGAGACCCTGCCCCCCTCCAAATCTATTTGACTACGTCAAAATATATGTATAGTCCACAACTCAGCAATTCTGCTTAGAAATGTGTGTGGAAGAAACACTTGCATACATGCACATGGAGATGTATGAGAATGTTCATAACAGCACTGCTTCTAACAACAAAAAACGGAATAGCCCACATTTCTATTATGGGAAAAATGATAGCACCTTGTAGTATATTGATGTAATGTCATATATAGCCGTGAAAGTGAATGTTACAGCTACACAAGTCAACCCAGATGAATTCCGCAAACATAACACTGGACAAAGAAAAATCAAGCTGTAGAAAAATGCATATGTTATAATTCCATTTTCACAATGTTAAAAACATGTACAACTAAACTGTAGATTATCTAGAAATACATGTGTGTGTGGCAGAACTGTGAAGTCAAGCAAGGGAATGATAAACATCAGTTAAGAGTGTTTGCAGCTGGGTATAGTGGTTCACACCTATAATCTCTGCACTTTTCGGAGGTGGAGGTGGGAGGATAGCCTGAGCCCAGGAGTTCCAACCCAGCCAGGTGAAACCCTGTCTCTACAAAACTAAAAAATCAGCCAAGCATGGTGGTGCACACATGGAGTCCCAGCTACTCGGGATGCTGAGGCAGGAGGACCTCTGCTACCCAGCTACTCAGGATGCTGAGTCAGGGTAAGCCTGGGAGGTTGAGGCTGCAGTGACCCATGATAGTGCTACTGCATGATAGAGCAAGACCCTGTCTCAAAGAAACAAACAAACAAAAAGAATGTTTGCCTGAGATAGGGTGGGGCACCCAGCTGCTTCAATGTACCAGGAATGACCTATTTTTTCACTTGGTAGTGACAGCATAGGCACTCCTCATTTTATTGTTATTCTTTATTCCCTGCTGTGACAGAGACTTCTGGCTGTTTCCAAATATACCTTGCTCTTTTCAAGTTTTGCCTGAACATATGGCTTTCCAGAATGTAGACTTTAGTTCCCAGCCTCCCTTGCAGCTAAAGGTGGCCATGTGACAAAGTTCTAACCAATGGGATGTAAGTGGAAACAACTTGGGAGGAATAGCCTGCAGGGCATGAGATGTGCCATTCTCAGTCCCATTCTCTTGGCACATGAACTAAGGAGCCCCAAGCACCATCTTGGTCAATGAGACAATCTTGAGAGTGAAGTGCTACATGATGGTAGAATAGGATAAAGGGTATCTGAACCACACTACCACGTAGTGTTACACCAGTGTTGGAGAACTTATCTTCAGAGCTATGCAATGAGAAAGAAAGAAACTGTCATCTATCTTTATTGTCTTATTTTTAACTTTTTTAGAGACAGGGTCTCACTTTGTCATCCAGATCGAAGTGTAGTGGCGTGACCATAGCTCACTGTAACCTCGAACTCATGGGCTTAAAGGATCCTCCTGCCTCAGCCTCCCAAGTAGCTGGGACTACAGGTGCATGCTACCACACCTGTCTTACCTTTTTAATTTTAGGTAAAAAAAAAAGCCAACCAACCAAACAAAATGCACAAACCTTCATAGCCAACCATAATCCTAAGGAACATAATCCGTCCAAGTTAAAATAGTCTTTGGAAAAGCTTGGTTTTTAATTTTTTTTTAATATATGGAGTCTTCCTCTGTTGCCCAGGCTGGAGTGCAGTGGTGAGATCTCAGCTCACTGCAACTTCTGCCTCCCAGGTACAAGCGATTCTCCTGCCTCAGCCTCCTGAGTAGTTAGGATTACAGACATGTACCACCATGCCTGGCTAATTTTTATATTTTTGATGGAGATGGGGTTTTACCATGTTGGCCAGGCTGGCCTGGAACTCCCGACCTCGGGTGATCTGCCCGCTTCGGCCTCCCAAAGCCCTGGGGTTACAGGTGTGAACCACCGCTCCTGGCTTAAAAATTTCTTTCAGTACATTTTCTTATGTATTGTTTAAGTGATACAACATGATGCTGTATGATTACATATATACAGTAAAATGGTTGCTACAATGGAAAAAAATAAACACATGCATCATCTCACACAGTACCCAGTTTTTCCCTGTGTGGCAGGAGTGGCTATGATCTCCTCATTTAGCAAAAATCCTGAATATAATACACTGTTATTAACAATAGTCTCCATGTTGCACATCAGAGCTCTGGACTTGTTCATCCTTTATATTTGCTACTTTGAATCCTTTGACCTATATTTCTCCATTTCTTCCCTCTCACCCCAGATCTCCCTGGTAACCACAGTTTTATTCTCTATCTGTATGCATTTGACTTTTTTTTTTTTAAAAAAAAGATTCCACATATAAGTGGGGTCATAAAATAGTTTCCTTCCTGTGTCTGGCTTATTTCGCTTAGCATACTGTCCTCCAGGTTCATGCATGTTGTGACAAATAAATAATGGATCTCTTCCTTTTTAAAGGCTGAATCATAAATAATATATCATTGTATCTAAATAGCACGGTTTATTCATTCATCCGTTGATGGACATCTAGATTGTTTCCATATTTTGGCGATTTTATTGCTGCAATGAACATGAAAGTGTAGATATCTTTTTTTTTTTTTTTTTTTTTAAGGGCAGAGTCTCCCTATGTTGCCCAGGCTGGAGTGCATGATCTTGGTTCACTGCAATCTCTGCCTCCCGGGTTCAAGCGATTCTTGTGCCTCAGCCTCCTGAGTAGTACAGGTGCCTACCACCATACCCAGTTAATTTTTGTATTTTTAGTAGAGACGGGTTTTCTATTGGCTAGGCCGGTCTCAAACTCCTGACCTCGTGATTCACACAGCTAAGCCTCCCAAAGGGCTGGGATTACAGGCGTGAGCCAGTGCGCCTGGGGAGTGTAGATATCATTACAAGGTGGTGATTTCATTTCTTTTTGGTATGTACCAGAAGACATATTGCTGGGTCATATGGGAGTTCTATTTTTAATTTTTTTGAGGAAACTCCATACTATTTTCCATAATGGTGGCATCAACCTACATTCCCACTTAACAATGTGCGAGGATTCCCTTTTCTCCACACCCTCAGCAACACTGTTATCTCATGTCTTTTGATAATAGCTATCCTAATGGGTGTGAAGTGGTATCTCACAGTCATTTTGATTGGCATTTCTCTGATAATGATGTTCAACACTTTTCCATTTACCTATTGGCTATTTTAATGTCATCTTTGGAGAAATGCCTATTAAAGTCCTTTGCTCATTTTTAAATTGTGTTAAACATTTTCTTGCTATTGAGTTGTATGTGTTCTTTATAAATCTTGGATATTGAGACTTCAGTTGGAACAAGAATATATTAAAAAAATCTTGGATGTTAACCTTTATCTAATACAAGGTTTGCAAATAATGTTTCCCAATCTGTACATTGGCCTTTCATTTTGTTGATTGTTAAAATAGTCTTTTATGTGTATTTATTATTAAACACATTCTAAAAAAACATATTTTTCTTTTTCTTTCCTTTTTTTTTGAGAGAGTCTTGCTCTGCCACCCAGGCAGGAGTGCAGTGGTGCGATCTCGACTTACTGCAACCTTTACCTCCTGGGTTCAAGCGATTCTCTTGCCTCAGCCTACTGAATGAATAGCTGTGATTACGGGTGCACACCATCACGCCTGGCTAATTTTTGTATTTTTAGTAGAGATGGTTCACCATGTTGGCCAGGATGGTCTCCAACTCCTGACCTCAGGTGACGGGCTCGCCTCAGCCTCCCGAAGTGCTGGAATTACAGGTGTGAGTCACCGAGCCTGGCCAAAACCACATTTCTAAGAAACTAATATGTTGAGCCCTCATGCTTGGCATATACTAGGTGCTCGCTAAACATCTATTCAATAATTAAACAAATTAAAGGTGTCTCAATGCAGTTCACAACGTCTTTGTCCAAGATAAGCTCTACTACTGTTCAGGGCCAGCTGTTGCCATGAATCAGGGAAAGGGGTAGGAGGGGGTATTGTTGAGAATCAGCATGTGCCAGTGTGTAAGTCATTATGGGACAAAGGTGGGCAAGGAATGGGGTGTTGGATGGTGTCTTTGACCTCAGACAAGGAAGGATCTAATAGATTCCAGTGGTTATAAGTAAACCACAATCTGTGGGTGCGTACAGGCTGTGGAAGAGGCCACTGGGGATGGTGGTCAGGGCCACACACTGGAGGTTGGGCTGGGGTGGGGGATCTGGGGATGCCTGAGGAGGGGATATAAGGCTGACTGGCCTGAGCTTGGCTTTGCTCTAACTGGTTGGTAAATTGAGATGGGCCTCATCTCACCAAGACCTGAGCTTGGAAGGATCTGGGTTTTTAACTGTTATCACTGCCTCAAATCTCTGCTCCTGGAGGGGCAGCGCTGCCATTGGAGCAGGCCTCCAAAGGACAGAAATCAGTACACACTCTGGCCGCTTCCACAGTACCCAGGAAGACTTCAGACCCAATTCATACTACAATGTGATTGAAAGACTGTTCCCAATGGGGTCAAGGGGCCACCACACAGGTAACAAGCTAACCTAAAATGGGATCTATGAAGCTGACCTGTAGGTTTGGGTGTTTTCATAGGCCATGAAGCATCAATGGGTTCCCAGAATAGAGTTTACATCAGTTCCATTCCTCCTACAGGCACACCTCGTTTTAGTGTGCTTCTCTTTATTGTGCTTTGCCGATACTGCACTGTTTGTAAATTGAAGATTTGTGGCAATCTTGCACTGAGCACTCCTGGTGCCATTTTTCCGACAGCAAGTTGTGACTTTGTGTCTCTATGTCACATTTTGATAATTCTTGCAATACTTCAAACTTTTTTATTATTATTATATCTGTTATGGTGATTGGTGATCAGTGATCTTGGATGTTACCATTGTAATTATTTTGGAGTGCCATGAATTGCACCATATAAGATGGTGAACTTAATTGATAAATGCTTAATTGATAAATGCTATGTATGTTCTAAGTCTTCCACTGATTGGCCATTTCCCTGTTTCTCTGCTTCTCTTCCGACCTCCTTATTCTCTAATACAGGACAATACTGCAATTAGGGCAATTAATAACCCTATAATGGTCTCTAAGAGTTCAAGTGAAAGGAAGAGTTGAACATCTCTCTCTCTCTCTCTCTTTTTTTTTAGAGATGGGGTTTCACCATGTGGGTCAGGGTGGTCTTGATCTCTTGACATGATGATCTGCCCGCTTCAGCCTTCCAAAGTGCTAGGATTATAGGCGTGAGCCATCATGCCCAGCTACATATTTCACTTTAATCAAAAGCTGGAAATGATTAAGCTTAGTGAGGAAGGCATATCATAAGCCCAGACAAGCTGAAAGCTAGGCCTCTTATGTCAAACAGTTAGCCAAGCTGTGAATGCAAAGGAAAAGTTCTTGAGGGAAATTAAAAGCACTACTGTTTAGTGAATGCATGAATGATAAGAAAGTGAAATATATTTGTTGATACGGAGAAACTTTGAGTGGTCTGGATAGGTCAAACCAGCCACAACATTCCCTTAAGCCAAAGCCTAATCCAGAGCAAGGCCCTAACTCTGTTCAATTGTATGAAGGCTGAGAGAGGTGAAGAAGAAGAAGAAAAGCTGGAAGCTAGCAGAGGTTGGTTCATGAGGTTTAAGAAAGAAGGTGTCTCCGGAACACGAGTGTGCAAGGTGAAGGGGCAAGTGCTGATGGAGAAGCTGGAGTAAATCATCCAGAAGATCTGGTTAAGATCATTGATGAAGGTGGCCACATTAAACAACAAATTTTCAAGGTAGATGCAACAGCCTTCTATTGGAAGAAGAGACTATCTAGGACTTTCATAGCAAGAGAGGTCAATGGTTGGCTTCAAAGCTTCAAAAGACAGGCTAACTCTCTTGATAGGGGCTAATGCAGCTGGTGACTTTAAGTTGAAGCCAAGGCTCATTTACCATTCTAAACATTTTAGAGCCCTTAAGAAATATGCTAAATCTACTCTACCTGTGCTCTATAAACGAGACAAAGACAAAAAAGCCTAGATGCAGCATATCTATTTACAGCATGGTTTACTGAATATTTTAAGCCCACTACTAAGATCTACTGCTCAGAAAAAAGATTTTCAAATATTACTGCTCATTTACCATGCACCTGGTTCCCAAGAGCTCTGATGGAGATGTACAAGGAGATGAATGTTGTTTTCATGCCTGCTAACACAACGTCTATTTTGCAGCACATGGATCAAGAAGTAATTTTGACTTGCAAGTCTTATTATTTAAGAAATACATTACAGAAGGCTGTAGCTGCCAGAGACAGTGATTCCTCTGATGTATCTGGGCAAAGTAAATAAAAAGTCTTCCGGAAAGGACTCAACATTCTAGATGCCAATAAGAACATTTGTGATTCATGGGAGGAGGTCAAATACCAACAACATTAACAGGAATTTGGAAGAATTGGTTCCAACCCTAATGGATGACTTTGAGGGGTTCAAGATTTCAGAAGAGGAAGTAATTCAGATGTTCTGGAAATAGGAAAACAGCTAGAATTAGAAGTGGAGCCTGAAGATGTTAGTGAATTGCTGCAATCTCATGATAAAACTTGAGTGGATGAGAGGTGGCTTTTTATGGATAAGCAAAGAAAGTGGATTCTTGAAATGGAATCTACTCCTGGTGAAGATGCTGTGAACATCATTGAAATGACACCAAAGCATTTAGAAGATGATATAAAGTTAGTTGATAAAGCAGCAGCAGGATTTGAAAAGACTGACTCCAACTTTGAAAGAAGTTCAACTGTGGATAAAAAGATATCAAACAGTATCATTTGCTATAGAGAAATCCTTTGTGAAAGGAAGAATCAATTGGTGTGGCAAACTACATTGTTGTTCTAATTTAAGAAATTGTCACAACCACCTCAACCTTCAGCAAACACCACTCCGATCCATCAGCAGCCATCAACATCGAGGCAAGACTCTCCATCAGCAAGAAGATGATGGCTCACTGAAGGCTCAGATGATCAGTAGCATTTTTAGCAATAAAATATTTTAAAATTATGTATGTACATTGTTTTCTTAGACATAATTGCAAACTTAATAGACTACAGTATAGTGTAAACATAACACATTTTTTTTTTTTTGAGACAGAGTCTCACTCTGTCACCCAGGCTAGAGGGAAATGGCACAATCATAGCTCACTGCAGACTTGACTTCCTGTTCTTAAGCAATCCTCCCACCTCAGTCTCCCAAGCAGCTGGGACTACAAGTACATGTTACCACGACTGGCTAATTTTTTATTTGTAGAGATGGAGTCTCACTATGTTGCCCAGACTGGTCTCAAACTCCTGGGATTAAGCAACCCTTCGTCTCAGTCTCCCAAAATGTTGGGATTACAGGTGTGAACCACTGCTCTTGGCCCAACATAACTTTTTATTTTGAGACGGAGTCTTGCTCAGTTGCCCAGGCTGGAGCGCAGTGGTACGATCTTGGTTCACTGCAGTCTCCGCCTCCTGGGTTCAAGAGGGCTGCCTCAGCCTCTTGAGTAGCTGGGACTATAGGTGCCCACCACCACACCCGGCTACTTTTTGTATTTTTAGTAGAGACAGGGTTTCACCATGTTGGCCAGGCTGGTTTTGAACTCCTGGCCTTAAGTAATCTACTCACCTTGGCCTCCCAAAGTGCTGGGATTATAGGCATGAGCCCCAACATAACTTTTATATGTGCTGGGAAACCAAAAACTTTGTGTGACCCACTATGTTACGATATTTGGTTTATTGCAGTGATCCAGAACTGAATCCACAGTATCTCCCAAGTCTGCCTGTATGAGAGAGGCAGTGAGGTTTAGAGGTTAGCTTCATGGGGTCTGGAGACTGGCTACCTAGGTCCACATTCCAGTGACACAGTTGAACCTCTGAGCATCGGCTCCTCAACTGTTAAATGAGTCAGTTAAACCCCTCTCTTAGGGTTGTGAGAATTGCATAAAACACTGCATTGAGGGGGCTTAGCACAATGGCTGTCACCTAGCTCAATAAGAGGTAGGTGTGATTACGTTTTGCTGGGCCCTGTAGTCGCAGCACAGATAGATCACACGGTCCTTACTTTTAAGAACCTCACAGACTAGTAGGGGAGAGACCGGTGATTACCCTCTGCTGTGCCAAGAGAGTCTGCCCAAGGAGCTATGGGAACCGCCTGTGCTTAGATTCTGTGCAACAGGACTGTTCAAATGACTCTGTCAACCCCAGAGTCCCCAGAGTAGGCGGATAATGAATAAACACTGTCGTGTGTCAACAGCCCCAAATTCATCTTAAGAGGCCCTGTGGTGTGGTGCCTGTGCCTCTTGTAGGAGAGCGTGGGTCTGAGTTCTCTTTCTGCCGTGTATTAACCATGTGCTCTTGGACGAGTTGTTCATCTTCTGATTCAGTACTTCAGCTTGTCCTTGAATTTTTATCAAGTGTCTATAACGTGTTGGTGTTGAGCTAGAAGGGATCAATACAGATGGATTCCCCGTCCCCCGGAACCAACTCTCGAGAGGCCCCTGGATAAATAATTAATGCAAACTACCCAGAATGAAACCACAAGGACAGCGAGGGTGCTGGCTGGTCACCGGGACAAGCTACCATGAGCTTGGCATGGGGCTAAGCACTTTGCCACGAGCCTGTTGAGGTGGACACTATTAGTCTCTGCACGTTCGAGATGTGGAAATGGAGGGACAGGGGGAAAAGGAACGCCTCTAAAGACTGATCGCTTGTGGGAGTGAAGGAGCTGTGCTCTGACCCTGGGCAGGGAGTTCTAGGTGATTGCTAGGCTACACTGTTACAGCCCAGTACAGGATGCTGGGTAGTAGGGACAGTGCATGGCATAGTCTGGGTACTGGGTACTGGTGGCTTATCAGGAAGGCTTCCTGGAAGAGGCACCATCTCGGATGAGCCATGAAAGATAAGTAAAAATTGGCAGATGAAGGGGAGGGCAGGGAGGTGTTTGAGAGAAGAGCAAGCGAGGGCCAACCAGAGAGAGGACAGGATGCAGAGGCCAGAATTGTCGTTTAGGGACTGAAACCAGACAGTTGGGCTGTGTGTGTCTGTGTGTGTATATCTGTGTGTGTGTGTGTGTGTTTATGTGTATATGTGTACGTATGTATGTGTGTATGTATGTGTGTGTGTGTGTGTATGTGT
>NW_016108037.1:229080-239219 GCF_001604975.1 Cebus imitator | reverse complement strand
TGTTTCTGTGGTGTGTGTATGTCTGTGCATGTTTCTGTGGTGTGTGTACGTCTGTGTATATGTGTGGTGAGATGTCTAGGGTGCAACTTTTAAGGAGTGCCATAAACATCTTCAACTTTGCACCTTTGTCCTAGCCGGGTCCTATGTAGGGAAGGAGAGGTCAGGTTGATACCTGGGTGAGTGTTGTGTTTTCAGAGCTGCCTCTGAAGCTAGTGAGCTACCTGTCACTGGAGGGGTACCAACAGAAGGGGGTCTGCTGCCTCTCAGGGATGCTGAAGAGAGAATTTCCACAGTAACTGGAATTCTGAGGTTCCTTCTATCCCCTGGAAGCTGGGATTCTAAGGAGACTTCCCTGATCCTCACAGCCCGAGCTGCCTCTCCCTCCTTTCATCTCTGCTTTTACCTCTAAGATCACTCAGCTGGCAATTAACCACAGGCTACCTCATGACATCTCTTGTATTGCTGTCTTGTCTTATTTCAAATTTCACAAGCTTATGTATCATTTTCCTAATAGAATTGCATCGAGGACAGGGATTGAACGGAATACTTTCTGTTCTCTCTCTCAGTAGTTATGGGAGACTTAAAAAATCCTCTCTGTCCCAGTACTTCACATATCACCTGATTTACCCATCACATCAACCCCTTGGGTAGGTTCTATTAATGAGCCTGTTCTACAGGTAAGAAACTGGAGGCTCATAGAGGTTGATAAATGTTAGCTATTATTTTTAATAGGGACTCGGGACCGGTGCTATCAGACTACCTGGGTGTGTAGCCTTGGGCAAATTGCTTAACATCTTCTTCTTCTTTTTTTTTTTTTGAGTGAACCTGATGTTATGAACATATGTTTAACCTCTTTGAGCCTCAGTTTTTTTACCGTGTGGACTGGAATGATATCATTACCTATTTCACAGTTTCTTGTGAGGGTTAACTAAGTTAACCTACGTGTAAAGCCCTTTGAACAGTACACGCAGTGAGCTCTTAGGACATACCAAGCTGTTGTTAATTATTGTTATTGTTGTTATGAAAAGAATGCTGGGCCTTATCAAATCCAAAAAAAAGAATGAACAAAATGTGATTCTCAGTGTTTCCAGGTGACTCCTCCTCACCTGCAGAGCCTCTGGTTTTTCTCAGCACTGTCCCTCACCCCAGGAAAGAGGATTCTGCCTCAATCGTGATCGGGCAGGAATCAGCCCTCCAGAGCATGACCAGGAGGAATCAGCCCCCCAAAGTGCGATTGGAAGGAATCAGCCCCCCAGAGTGTGCATGGATAGGAATCAGCCCCCCAGAGTGTGCATGAGTAAGAATCAGCCCCCCAGAGTATGATCCGGAGGAATCAGCCCCCCAGGGCATGACCAGGAGGAATCAGCCCCCCAGAGTGTGACCAGGAGGAATCAGCCCCCCATAGTGTGATTGGGAGGAATCAGCCCCCAAGAGCGTGACCGGGAGGATCAGCCCCCTAGAGTGTGACCAGGAGGAATCACCCCCCAGAGTGTGATTGGGAGGAATCAGCCCCCAAGAGCGTGACCAGGAGGAATCAGCCCCCCAGAGNCAGCCCCCCAGAGTGTGACCAGAAGGAATTAGCCCCCCAGAGTGTGATTGGGAGGAATCAGCCCCCAAGAGCGTGACCAGGAGGAATCAGCCCCCAGAGCCTGATGGTCTGTGGAACAAGTGTAAAGAGTGGTATTGAGACTGTGAAGCTGAGGGCAAGATTTAGTCTCTAATGAGTGATTGACGAATGGGATAAAAACAATTTGGAAGCCTTCTCTGTGTCAGGGAGGCAGATCAGGATGAGAAAGTAAGAATCTTTGCTCTGAAGCCTTCACAGATGAGGGGCAGGGGAAGACAGAGCAGTGGACCCCCAAAGCCAGCCTGTCCACAGAGAAGCAGATGAGATAGCTGGGCCACCTCCCACCACAGTCCCCAGGAGAAAGGGGACTCCCTTGGGACAAGGAAAATTACTGAGAGAAATTGCAGCTGATCCAGACAGCTCTGTGAAGACCAAGGTCAGGGAGGCTGAGTTGGTTTCACCAGTTGTTGCATATGTGTGGGAGAGGTAGGGGTTCTTGGGGAGACTACCGAGGTCTCTGCCAGCCTGGCTGAGGAAGAGTGGCCTTGGGGAAGACCCCCAAGGCCACTCCCCACTTCCCTACTCCCCGTGTCTCTGGCCAGCAGTGGCTGCTTTAGTTGCCATTGGGAAGGCAAATACTGTTTGCATTCCTGTCATTTAAAACAATGTGGTGTTGTGACACTCTGGCATCTGAAGATAAATGTTTAATAAAAGGATTCAATTTGATATGATGTCGGAACTTAATTAGATCCACAATGCACAAAGGGCTTGGCAAGCCCTTCAATTAGGAGCTACTTAAGGGTGTTGTGTGTGGGGATCTGGAGCGCCCTCGAGGGGCTTCGGGGGCTGCTGGTGCCTCCCAGCTTTGAGATCTGCCCTCTACAGATTGGAGCTCAAGGTTGCTGCTTTTTGGTAGTTCTGGTAGAGGTGCTGGAGGGTCCTGGCCCATTCTGTGCTTGGAACTCTGCATATGCTAGCATTGTGGCTGCAGCATGTGAGCGCAGAGTGATGCAAATGAACCTGACCTACTTAGGCTCAGGGCTACAACCCCAGGTCAGGTGCAGACTCTTCAGAGGCCGACCTTGGACAGGGGAACTGCCTTTAAGCCCACTTGGCCCAGAGTCCAAGGACAGTGAAGGTCAAGGCTGCCAGGAACTGGAAAACAGCCGTGTTTACGATCCTGCCAGGACTGACATCACACAGGCATGTACTGATATCCAAGCACCCCCAAATGCCCCTCCTGCCTACTGCTCTGGCCCCTCTGGCCCCTCCACTGGGATCTCTTCAGCCTCCCCAACAACTAAAGTGTGGGCGCCTGACCCGCCGCGGGTCTTCAGGCTGTTGTTCCAGCACCCTGGCCAGCGTCTGTTATGTCTGGTCAGGATCCAGGCCTCAGCAGTTGTGAAATTTGCTGACCACCACCCTCAATTCCAGCCTGTAAAATGATAGCTGTCTTGGGGGCAAGGTAGTAGAGACCTGGGACCATGAGTTTCAGTCAGACTCACTGAATTCAGGAGTGTCAGTGCTGCTGGCTATGAGTTGTGTGGATAACCCGAGCCTCCTCTGTAAACCGAGTTAATAACACCAATGTCAAAACATTGTCGTGAAGATTAAAGAGCATAAATAATGTGGGTAGTTCCAGGGCACAATGGTAAGCACTTTAGCTGCAGACTCCAGCAATCCAAGTTCAAGTATCAGTAGGACATTTTTAATAGATAGAGAATGTAATGTGTAAGAGTATAATATCTAGAAGAACCAGACTGTGGGTTCAAATCTCAGGGCTGCCACTTGCTAGCCATGACCCCAGATAAGACATGCCACCTCTTAGCGCCTTACTTTCCTTATTAGAGAATACAATTATAAGTATCTACTGGGGTGTTGGAAGGATAGATGAGCTAATATTTCTAAAGGACTTAGAAGAGTACTTGGTGCATAGTAGGAATTCATTAAATGTTAGCCATTGCTATATTAGCATAATGTAAGGTGCCTGGCACATAGTAGATGCTTAATAAATGGTATTGACTACAACCATATTGAGAATAATCTTCCACTCTGCCTGGGTTAAAAGCCCCTAGCCTCCTAAGTCCCTGAGACTCTTACTAGTTTTCTTCATTGTTTTCACCAGCCAATATCTTCCATACATTCATAGTTTGTAGTCCCTGGAAATATCATAACTTCTTGGAGAGAGGCCACCTCGTGATTATGCTTATATCCTACATCCCTCTCAAGTGGTCAGCATCCACTTGGTTGTTTGGCTGGTCATACGCTCCACCATGAGCACATGACGCATGTCCAAAGAATGCGCTCCCCACTCTCCTCAACCCTCATTTTCGCCAACATACCCTCTCCACCACCTTCCAGGTTACGATACCACTTAGCAGATACCTGATACGTTTTAGATCAAGAGTGAATGAGAGAACCCAGAACGAAGAAGTCTTGTGTCCTAAACTTGGGAGAGGATGATTTTTACCAACAGTTTACCAGCTGGAGGTATTTCATTGGTTAGACACGTCCTTTCCCACTAATACTGTGATTTCCAAAGCGTGTTCTGCTGACTCCAGCCCCAGGAGATGCTAAGAGGAGATACTAAATAAAGGGGTTCCACTGTTAAATAAGTTTGGGGAATGTGGAGAAAGGGGAGGCTGAACAGGTTTCCTTACCGCAGGGCTTTTCTGAACGTTTACTATGCTAATTGCATTGTTAAACTCTAATGTGGGAATATAGTGCTCAGTGTTTCCAAAAGTTCATTTTAGCACAGACTCTCTCTCTCTCTTTGTGTGTGTGCATGTGCATGTGTGTCTTTTATCTCACAGGGCTACAATCTTTGGATCACTCTTTGGGGAGCACTGCAGTAAATGAATCTTGGATTTCACACCTGTACTTTCATGCACAGCAGAGGGTAACAAAAAAGCAGGATGCAAAGGTTTCTAATACCTTTCTCCCTCGAGTGCTAGTGTGGGAGGCGTTTCTATACATGTCCCGACAGCCAGCATCTACACATGCCCCTACAGCTTTTGCTGTGCCCCGTTGACATGACTTGGGTAATCTGACCACCTGGCTTCTTTCTTGATGTCTGGGTCCTCAAGGTTGCTTGGTTTTCTTCCTGTTAATTTTCTGACTCCTTTGCAAGCTCCTCTTCCTCTGGTTATCTTGTGTATTTGGTGTTCCTGGGGCTCTCTCTTTGGCTGTCTTCTCTTTTCCTTCTACATATGTTTCTCAGAGAATCTCATCTCTGGCTTCCATTTTTGTTTACATACTGATGACCCACAAGTCTTTAAATACCACCCAGACCTGTCTTCTTTCCCTTGACTTCTTGGTGCGCTGGCTGTCCCCTTGTGAATATCCCACATGTATCTGAACCTCAGCCTGAACCTAGTATCCATTTCCCCCATCCTCATAGGCTGTCTCTTAATAAATCATACCTTCGTCCAGCCCATTTCCCAAGCTGTGAGCCTGGGAGTCATCCTTGATATCTACCTTCTCATCTCTACTCCCAGCAAACCACCGATTCTTTAACATGTCTTGGATCATCCATGCCTTGATACAGACCCCTACCAAAATTCCCTGCACTGTCAGAACACCCTCCAACCCCCAACCAGCTTCCCTGCTTCCCTCTTCCCCACCACCAATGACTTCCACCCTGTAGTCACTATGATTCACAAAAGGTGAAATCGGAGCTGCCTCTCCTCAATGCCTCCCCATTCCTACAGGATGAGGTCCAAACTCTTCCACAAGGCTGACAGGGTCCACTGCAATTAGACAGCTGCTTTGCTCTTCAGAAGCTACATCCTGCTTTAAGTCCCAGGACCTGCTGCTGTCTCTCCTATCTCTGGACGTTTGCCACGTGCTTCCTGCCTGTACTTCCCAGCTCACTTCTCTATCACTTCTCCTTTCTGCCCACCTCTGGATACCCCCATTGATGCTTTAGTGCTCAGTCTACACATCATTTCCTCGAGGAAGGCTTCCTTGAAGACTGCTCCTCCCCCCACTCCATCCCAAAGCCTGAGCCGGCAGCCCCTTCTGGTTCCTGTGGCACCCGGCACTCTCCCGTATGGTGACATTCTTGTACTCATCGGAAGGCCTGTGGACTGCTTCCTCGCCAGTCTCCTCCACTGGAGTGAAAGCCCCTTGAAGAGCCGCTGCATTTATTGTTGTACCCTTAGGCAAGGCAGCCTGGCCACCCTCTCATGTTTCTGATGCACGCAGGCACCATTCACCTCCCAAGCACCATCCAGCTCCCCAGCACCATCCAGCCCCCGGTCAGCACATCCACAGAGAGCAGGCCGGGTGGCGGGAGCAACAAGTGGTGAGGCCTGTGGTGCTGTAATCAATTTCTCTGGGCTTAGTGTAGCTAGTGAAAAGCTTGTGGAGGGAAGGGATCGCACCTATTGACTCAAAGGAGGTTTGGGGATTTTCTGTGGTTTGCAATGATCCATTTGCTCATTACCAGCTGAGATCTGGAATTGGCAGCACTGACATACGGCTTATGTCTGTTGACCTACTGCACATGGAGAAGGAAGCTTCGGAGTCTGGGGGAAGAACCCATTTCTCCTTTTCCAGCTTCTCTTGTCCTTGCCTCATCTCTTGAATCGTGCCAGACGACAAGGGCCTCTGTCACCAGGCACTGTGACTCAGTTTGCTTCCTGTCTCCCTTTTTAGCGGAGGTCCACCCTTGGAGCAGGGACTATGTGTGTTTTCTTCACAGTGTACCCCCACTGTCCAGCCAGGGCCTTGGCTTGCACCAGGTGCCCAGTAAATGTCTGGGGAGTGAATGAATTGAATGAATGTATTTGCAGCCATACATCCACTACAGCATATAAGGCTGCATCTGATTTGGTTGGGAGGGCAAGTGCCTGTACGAGGTTTGTAGTGATTGGCAGGAGTCTCACAGAGAAGACTAGTGAAGAAACTGCATGAACTGCTGCCCAGTGGATGGGTTTCATGTATCTCATGGGTACCATGCCTGCAGGGACCTACTTGGTTTAGTCTTCAAAATGACCGCTACACTCAACTGCTGCTCTCCCCATCTTGTCTGCTCAGCCACACTGGCTTCCTGGTTTCTCCTTCCATACAACAAGTAGACTTCCCCTCCGGGCCTCTGCACCATGGCTCCCCTACCTGGGATGCTCTTGTTTTGCATCCACATGATGGGCTCCTTACTCATTCAGGACAAACATGATCTGACCATCATCCTCTGTTCCCTTAGCTGGGGTAATTTTTTTCTTATCACCCTTCATTCATCTTAACAGTATCACATTTTTATTTGTTTTTATGTCTACTGTTTGTCCCAGTAGAATGGATGATCTATGAAGGCCAGGCTTTGCTTTGCTCACTGTTGCGGCACCAGTGTTTAGACCTGTGCCTGGCACATAATAGGTGCTCAGTAAATATTTGTGGAACACTCTGTCTGATACGGCTTTCTGTTTTCCAAAGAAATAATTTTGCAATAGTGTTAGTTTAAAAAAAATTGTGTTAGTTAGAAAAAATAACTCACAGATGTACTGTGTGTCAAGGCATGAAAGTGTGTCTGTGTCCATTCTCTTGTTTATTCCTCACATATTATTATTTGACCACACACAAGGTAGATGGAATGTTTATCTCTCCCATTTTTCAGAAACAGGGCTGAGAAAAGTAAAATCACTTGCTGTGAAGATCCTCAACTGAGAAACTTATGTCATTTAACTCCACATCTCTTGTTCGTTGAGTGACAATGTCCTTGAATTACTTAACCTGTTCCATGGTATCCTCATCTGTGATATGGAGATAAGAAAAGTATATTCCTCCTAGAGTTGTATGAAGGTCAAATGAGTTAATTTGGTGCAATGCCTAGAGAAGTGCCTGATACATACTAAGAATTCTATAAATGTTACTTGTTATCATTGAGTCATTTTAATATTGAATTATCGTTAAAATCCTCCCTTATTAGAATTCTATCCTTGAATTTCTGATGTATTTTTCATGCAGCTGTATTTTAGGTAAGACATATTAAATACCTGTCTTTCACTATTGGGATTTATCTTGGTAAGGCTGCACCCTATAGTCTAGGGCCTTATGATTCACTGGATTTTACTGTCTTCAATTGTTCCCATTCACCTGTCTCCCCAGTGAGAGTGTAAGTTCCTGGAAACCATAGAGAGTATTGCTGATAGAGTTCTGGACAAAACGTGACTGTTTTTCCTTTCTCATTGAGATCTGTAATCCATCCGGAATTGATTTTTTTTTTTTTTTCTGTATGGTGTTAGGCAGGGATTGAGATGCATTTTCTTCCCTACATGGACCTAGGTGGCCCAACACCATTGCATCCTGCTTGTTTGGCTCATAAGGTTCCCTCTGCTTCAAATGTCGTCTCCCTTCTCATGACCTATTTGAGTCTTTCATGTTCTTCAAAGCACAATTAAGATCCTGCCTCCTTTATGAAGTCTCCTCACTAATGTGCTATTCATTTATTCCATGATGATCTATTTATTTTCTACTTTGTGTTGGACATTGTGATAGGCAAAGGGATGCTGGGCACTGGGGAGAGTGGTGAATGAATTAGAGACCATCCCTTCCCTCAAGGATCACACAGGCCAGGAGGGGGACACAGACATTGACCAAGTTATGGTGCATGTGGGTGTTGGGAAGCAGAAGTATGGGCTCCTGGAGATGTGTAACTGGGATGTAACATAGTTTGGGTGTTCAATGAAGTCACATTTTGTTTCCTATATGGCAGCAGACTGGGGCAGCCTCTGCAGCCTGGGATGTGACAGAGGAGCAGCTGCCTCTGAGGGGCCCCTGCAGGCACACCTATATGGACCTATATGAGACCTTGAAGATGACTAGGAACTTGGTAGACAGAGGATATGGGGGTGGGGAGCTTGGCATTTCTCCATCTTCTAGTCTTAAAGAGCACTGACATATTTAATGTTTTTTCTTTATGCTTCACGTTTATCTACCTATCTGGATAGATGTTTCTTGGGGATTAGGAGCAGAAACTATTTTAAAAAAATCAATTACAGAGCCTAGTACAGGGCTGAAAGCAAAGTAGGTGTTCTATGTATGTTAGTTCAGAGGGCAGGTAGAAGTATCGTATCAGTTCAGTCATGTGGGAAGTGCTGTAATCTGGTCATTTGCTCAGAGGAGGAAACTAAATGAGAGGAAATATACCAGCTTTTGGAGTTAGACGGACCTGGTGTGAACCTTGGCTTTGTCACTTACCAGCTATTCATGTTGAGCCAATTTACTCAATCTGAGTCTGTTTCCTCATTTGAAAAAGATGTATAATCATATCTGCCCCATAGGCTTATTATAAATTTAAAAGTAAGAAATCCAGTAAAACCCTGATCTAGTAGGCAGTCAATAAAACATCAGTCTCTTTTCCCATCTTAAATTCGAAAGGCAATGTGGTGTGATGGGATGGATATGGGCTTTAGAATCAAACAGCCCAATGACCAAACTCTGACTTCCTCACCTCTCTGGTTAACTTCTCAGCCTGTTTATTCTCCTGTAGAATGGCATGCTAGCTCTTGCATTTGAGGAGCTCTGGGAAAATTAGCTGAGATAAATTGTGTTGAACACCTGCCACGTTCTAAGGGTTGGTAACCACCAACCCAAACCTTAAAAGTCCTACACGTTTTAGCTGCTTGTCAAGAGTATAAGCATTGGAGCTCTGCAGTATTTACCCAGCCATGGCATCCAATCAATAAACATATGCAGAATGATTGTCTGATTCTGAGCACCATCCTGGGTGGAGGTGAAGGGCAGGAGGAGGGACAGGTAGTGAATTATCCTGGGTGGAGGTGGAGGGCAGGAGGAGGCACAGGTAGTGAATTCTGAGTTGTGTGCTGGTGACACCAGGTGGCCTCTGGATGGCTTCCAGGACTCTGGGTCCACAACACTGCCAGCGTCTTCTCTGTGACTTTGCTCAGTTGAGTCTTGGTGGGACCAACCTCCCCTTTCTTCCCAAGAGGAGCTTGCCACCATATAGCTGCATCTTCATCTGGACTGGAACCTGGGTAAAACCCAGAGGAAAGCAGCCAAGTGTGCCTGCAGGAGCCCCTCAGAGGCAGCTGCTCCTCTGTCGCATCCCAGGCTGCAGAGGCTGCCCCAGTCTGCTGCCAGGTCTCCTTGCTGCCGTTACATGGGCATCTGGCTCTCCCCTTCCTGGGGAGACAGGTGGCAGCTGTGTGGCCTAAGTGCCTCCTCTACCTCTCTGCCTTCCTGTGGGCCACCAGGGCTTGCCTTCCTCTCGCCCTGACAAATCAGAAAGAATGAAATGGACACAGTCAGGCAAGAGTTGGTGATACTGGATGTGGATGCTATCCCTGCTCTTGCCTCCACTTTTGAAAGGAAGGAGGGAGGTCAGGTGCGGTGGCTCATGCCTGTAATCCCAGCACTTTGGGAGGCTGAGGCAGGTGGATCACCTGAGGTCGGGAGTTCAAGATCAGCCTGACGAACATTAGAAACCCCGTTTCTTCTAAAAATACAAAATCAGCCTGGTGTGGTGGCATATGCCTGTAATCCCAGCTACTCCAGAGGCTGAGGCAGGAGAATTGCCTCAACTGGGGAGGGGGAAGTAGAGGTTGTGGTGAGC
>NW_016108037.1:184419-229067 GCF_001604975.1 Cebus imitator | reverse complement strand
GAAAGAAAGAAAGAAAGAAAGAAAGAAAGAAAGAAAGAAAGAAAGAAAGAAAGAAAGAAAGAAAGAAAGAAGAAAGAAAGAAAGAAAGAAAGAAAGAAAGAAAGAAAGAAAGAAAGAAATAAATTGCAAAAAACAAAACAAAACCAAAAAAAACTGCTCACCACCAAAAACTTGATCATGATTACAACCTCATAATTAAGAGCTTCTGTTTGTCAAATGATACCACGAAGAAGCTGAAAAGCAAGCTATGAACTAGGGAAGGTATTTGCCACACTCCAATAAGGACGGTTTATTTAGTATATCCTAAGGAAAATCAGTAAGGAGAAACATTTTTAAATTGTAGATCACAGAAGAGGATAAATATATTTAAAAATTCTCAGCAAAACTAGTCATCAGAAATATGCAAATTAAGATGCAAAGTGACCATCAAGAAAGGCAATAAAATGCGGCAGTTAGGCGGGGCGTGGTGGCTCACGCCTATAATCCCAGCACTTTGGGAGGCCGAGGCTGGTGGATCACAGGGTCAAGAAATCGAGACCATCCTGGTCAACATGGTGAAACCCTGTCTGTATTAAAAATACAAAAGTTAGCTGGGCATGGTGGTGCGTGCCCGTAGTCCCAGCTACTCGGGAGGCTGAGGCAGGAGAATTGTTTGAAGCAGGAGGCAGAGGTTGTGGTGAGTCGAGATCGCGCCATTGCACTCCAGCCTGGGTAATGAGTGAAACTCCGCGTCTCAAAAAAAAAAAAAAAGGAAGAAGGGAAACAATAGAATGGCATGCAGATGGGAATAAAACTTAGAGAAAAGGGCAGGATGTTAACTTTTAGGGAGTATCTACTACATGCCTAGCACTTTCCATAAAATATCTTTTGAAATTCTCACAGCCAAATGGTGTGGCTAATGTTATTATTTCCATTCAGATGAGGAAACCGAGACCCAGAAAGGTGAAGGGATTGCCCAAAATCACAGTATTTCTATGTAGCGGAGGCAGGATTTCAACCCAGTTCTGTTTATCTATCTATGCTCATTCCACTGCATTGGGATTTCTCAAAATTGAGTAGTGTAGGGATGTATTAAATGAATATAATTCTCATGACACCGCAGGATGACAGAGTTTAAAAATTTCTGAGGTTTAAAATGTAAAAACATGATATCAGTAGGTGCAAATTTCTTACGCTCACGCTTACAGCTCTTATACAATAGTCAAAATTACCGAGGAAATACAGAGTTGCAATACTAATAAAAGCCAAATGAACAACGTTGATTGAATGAGATGGGCGATGTTTTGCCGGAATGCCAATTGAGTTCACTAAGCTTCGTCCAATATATACCAAGTATTGGCTCTGTTTGTCTGTTAACGTTTTCACTTTGAATTATCTTAAGATCCTCATACTTAGAGACCACCGTCATCCACCTTTACCTATCTTCTTTGCTCATTAGTTGGTAATAATTAAGGCGGTAAAATTCCTGCCCAATGCTGCTGCTTTTTTGATGTAAAATCAAAGCCTTAATTTGTCCAATAACTTAAGAAGTGAAAGTGTTATTCTACGAGTCTGACTTTCCACTGACACAGACTGCAAGAGCTAAGTTTAGTCTTTCTAAGGTAAAAGATTTTAATCTGAGGGTCGATTGTTGTCACTTGAAATTTGGACACACATGCCACTCTAGTGGCAGCTGGACATCTTTATCAATCTGTTAAGAGTTAAATGCTGTCACCTGGGGTCATCGCTTTGTGTAAACACAAAGGCAAGCCCCAGCACCGAAACGGCGCAGCCGTGCTGGGTTGGAAGGAGCTTCTGCAGATGCTTATAGGCCAGTTATGCTTAAGTGGATTTTAAAAGATTATCATCAACTAGAAAACACATTCAAGCGTGTGCACACACACACACAGTGCCTGGACTGCTGAGTCTAGGAAGGACTAATAGACTCTGGGAAATCTTATCCCATCTTCTGCGACTTCGCTCAGATTACAACAGAGCTGGCCAGCAAAGACAAGCAATTGGACACCTCACCTTTCAGTACAAATCTCCCAAATCTGTTTGCAGAGGGAAAGTGTCTCAGAGAGGCATTCCTTTCCTGGCATAAGAACTTAAGGCAGGTGGTCCTCTGGGATGCAATTGAATGACTCTCCACTAAGTGATAGCAGAACACCCCAGAGTGATGCTTGCTGTGCAGAGAGAAATGTGTTCACATGGATGAATTTGGAGAAAAAGGATTCGAATTTTTTTTCCCCCTTTCCTTCAAATAACAGTCACTACATAGAAAATCTGTTCTGCCTTTTTTGTCAGTTCACTTGTTTTGGGATATGGTGGAGGGTTAAAGAGCACAGCCTTATGAGTAAGACTCCCCAGATTTGAATTCCAGCAATATTACTGGCTATGGGCCTTGGCCAAGTTACTTAACCTCTTTGCACATTTTTTTTTTTTTTTTTTGCTCATCTATAAAATGGTGCAGTGGTAATGTGTGACCACCTGCTGGATTTGTTATGGAGCTCACATCAGTCACACACATTAAATGCTTAGCACGGGGCCTTGCATCAGAGCGTCCAGAGCCAATGAGAGTCGTGTTTACATTGTTTACCAGGCTCTCTCTTGTATCTGGCCTGAGGCCAGTAGGGGCTCAAGAAAGAATAAATATTTACTATTCCAGCCCTTATCCTTCAAGGCTGATTTGAGTTGCACCTGCTCTAGAAAGCCTTCCCCACTTCTGGAAATCTAGCGTGAGAGTTACCAGCACCCAAGCAGCCTGCTCCTAACTCTTGGGTTTAACAGTCTTAAGTCTGTGTGTTCTGGTAACAAACTTGGTGTTTAGAACTCTTACATTGTCTGAGATGGGAGCAATTCAAAGGCAAAAAAAAAAAAAATACTTGGTTTTAGATTAAATTTGCTACCTGGATGAATGACTAATAGATCACTTATAGGCATTGAGCTCATTCTTGAAACTGCTGAAGAAATCAGGAGAACAGAATGAATTCCATCCCTAATGTCCACATTTGGCTTTTTATTTAGAAAAACAAAGATTGCCAGGCACGGTGGCTCACACCTGTAATCCCAGCACTTTGGAAGGCTGAGGTGGGTGGATCACCCGAGGTCAGGAGTTTCAGACCAGCCTGGCTCACATGGCAAAACCCTGTCTCTACTAAAAATACAAAAATTTGAGTTCGAGACCAGCCAGGCCCACCTGGTGAAACCCCATCTCTACCAAAAACACAAAAATTAGCCAGGCATGGTGGCACATGCCTGTAATCCTAGCTACTCGGGAGGCTGAGACCTGAAAATCGCTTGCACCTAGGAGGAGGAGGTTGCAGTGGGTGGAGATGGTGCCACCGAACTCCAGCCTGGGCAACAAATTGAGACTTTGCCTAAAAAAAAAAAAGAACAAAAGAAAAAGATTAAGTATGAGGTGTGTGTATGTGTGTGTGTGTACAGGCACACACACACGCACACATACACACACACACACACATCTGGAGCTTCCCTCTTCCCTTTCTGCTGCATGCACACACAGGCACTGGGATGCATACCTCTCCCCTGTATCCTTTCCTGCCAATGCAGTCTCCTGGGACAGTGTCTTATTTATCCTGACATCACAGAATCAAAAAAAATGCTGGAAATAGTAGATGCTCAGTAAAGCTTTCTTGACTAGAGCTGGATTAAAAAGACAACAGGAGCTTCAGCCAGTGAGACAAACTTGTAGGTTTACAAGACAAGCCATACTGTTTTCCAGCATGTTGGTTCATGTATCTGCCAACGACGACGACAATTAAACAGCAGGTGACATTTACGGAGCGCTCCCTATCTGCTGCTCACTCTGCTTAAGGCTTTCTGTCTATGATCTCATTTAACCCTCCAAACACCATTACAAAGAAGGCACGGCTATCATTCCTTGTTTACAGACAAACACAGAGATGCTAAGTGACTTGTGCAATTTTATTGGCTGTAGCTGGTCAGTGGAGGGGCAGGATTCAGGCCTGGCCAGTTGGCTCAACCAACGTTTCTTGAGCCCCCAGATATGTGCTAGGCACATGCTAGGTGTGGCACAATACTTGAAATCAGCAGTTCTCAATTGTTAGTGTGCAGCGGAATCTCCCGAAGGGCTGTGGAATTGCAGACGGCAGGGCCCTATGTCCAGAGTTTCTGATTCAATGGATTTGGGGTGAAACCAGAAAATATGCCTTCCTAATAAGTTCTCTAAAGAGCTGAGGTCCAGGGATGGCAACTGGAGATCCGTGGGTTTATTTATTTATTTATTTTGAGACAGAGTCTCACTCTGTCACCCAGGCTGGAGTGCAGTGGAGCAATCTAGGCTCACCGCAACCTCCGCGTCCCCGGTTCAAGCAATTCTCCTGCCTTAGCCTCCTGAGTAGCTGGGATTACAGGCACGCGCCACCATGCTCAGCTAATTTTTGTATTTTTAGTAGAGACGGATCAGGCTGGTCTCGAACTGCTGACCTCGTGATCCGCCTGCCTCGGCCTCTTAAAGTGCTAGGATTATAGGCATGAGCCACTGCCCCTGGCAGATCCCGGGATTTAAGTCTTACTTCCTTACCTTTATAATATGAAGGAGAGTTTAGCAATGCATGTAACACAAGACATCTTGTGGGAGCAGAAGCCAAAAAAATGCCCAGTGAAAGCAGACATTCAGCTCTGGACCTCCATGGGGAGGGAGGGAACAATTTTTTAGGTTTCTGCTACATGCCAGCTCTTCTCTGACACTAAATCACTTAAAAGGTAAGACAAGTCATCTTTCTAATTCCGTCTTCAGAACATGGACTTTTTTTTTGAGACAGGGTCTTACTATGTCTCCCAGGTTGGAATTCAATGGCATGATCTTAGCTCACTGCCACCTCTACCTCCTGGATTCAAGAGATTCTCCTGCCTCAGTCTCCTGAGTAGCTGGGACTACAAGCATACACCAGCATGCCTGGCTAATTTTTGTATTTTTAGTAGTGATGGGGTTTCACCACACTGGCCAGGCTGGTCTCGACCTCCTGACCTCATGTGATTTGCCTGCCTCGGCCTCCCGAAGTGCTGGGATTACAGACAAGAGCCACCACACCCAGCCGGAATGTGGATTATTAATGGAGGCATAACTCTGGAGAAGATCTGGAGGTGTGATGAGGCTGTGGAGTGTTTGGCATTTGTATGCTGGGGCCAGACTGCCTGGACTAAAACCGCGGCTCTGCCCCTTCTTGCTGGTGTAATCTCAGGTATACGGCCCAATTGTCCTGTGCTCAGTTTCCCTTTCTGGGAAATGGGGCCACAGGAATGTGTACTTGATTGTGGTCACCGTGAGCACTGAGTTAGGACAAGAGCGCCTGGCCAGAGTCTGCCCCCAGTGACTTCATTTGCTGGTAATTGACACAGAAAGACTGAGATTGGAAGAGTGAGGGTCGAGCCACTGAAAGGGACTTGACTGAGTATCTGAGGGAAAATGATGATGACAACGATGGTAACAAAATGATAATGATAACGACTATCAGTGTCATTCTTTAAGACATTTGTGGGCCAGTCAGTGTGCAAAATGCTGTACTGCAAAATTTGGCTGAATTCTCTCCTCATCCCAATTATGATTTCTGCTGTCAGGATGAACAGACTGGGGTTCAGTCTCATTAACCCCAATAATGCTCTGGGTGACCTTGGGCAAGTTGCTTGACCTCTCTGGGCCTCCAAGATGGGGTTGGTCTCAAGGTCCTTAAAGGGCCTTTTGGCTTGCAGATTCTAGACTGTACGGCTCCTGTGGGGTGACTCCTCACCTCACCTCATTAGCATGCATCTGTTCTTACAGCCTTGGGGATCCCCAGGAGGGGACCATCTTGCCTTTGAGCGTCAGATATCAGGGGACCAGCCTCCCTGGAATTCATGATTTGGAATTCTAGAATCATTTCTAAATGATGCAGCAGCAGCAAATGCTTGGAGTTTGTGTGGGAGGCAGCGGGGATGCCCCAAGGCAAAGCCCTGAACCAGGCAGAGGCTTCTCTCACCTTCCCAGCCCGCTCCAGGTGTGAGAGCCACGGTGCTCCTTCACACAGTACTGATGGCATGCCAGGCACCCCGCATCATCCCCCTGAGCACCCCGAGCCTGTAGCAAACCTATGAGGTGGAGGATGCTCTCTTTTCCAGATGAGAAAACAGGCCCAGAGAGCTCATGCTGCTTACCCACAGCACCCAGTCTGAGGGTCGGAGCCCGGATTTGAACCCAGATCTGTCTGCCTCCAAAACCTCCGCCAGTGAAGACCAGCCTAAACTGTCTCCCTCCCTGTGTATCTTTCTTCTCCTTTCTTTCCTCTTTCTGGATTCGCAGTTGCCCTTTCATCTTGTTGGCCCCTTTCCAAACCTGCCCCTAGTTCCTTGGGAAAAGGTCGGATGAACACCTTCAAGGTGGCTTGAATATCTCCAGCCACAGTGCCTGGTTCTGTGGCTCTGGGGTAAGATACCCTTTTGATTAAGAACCACGGGGCCAAGTCATCCTTGGGGTCCCTTCCAGATGTGACATTCTTTGAAGTTAGGGTCCTAACGTAAAAGTGTCAATAAGGGATCTCTGCAGCTCCACTAGGCTTTGTACAATCTCCGACAGGGACTGCAGCACATTTCAAAAATTAAAGTTGATTCTGTATACAGAGGAGAGAGCACTGGATAGAGAGTCTGAAAGTGGATTCTGGCTCTTGCATTCTTGCTGTGTGACCTTGGACAAGTTCCATCCACTCTCTGGACCTCATTTCAATTGAGGGTTGGATGGGATGGCCTTTCTTCACTCTATATTTGGTGATCACATTCTTTCTTGAGGTTGTTTGTATTCCTCTCACCCCCATTCTCTTGTTAGGGGGCAGGGTCCTTCAGGGCAGGGCCGTGGTACCCCTTCTTTGCCTTTGTTGGTGTCCCCAGGGTCTGTATAGCACCCTCACAAATTCTGTGTTCACTAACTACTGTTCAATGAATAAACGAAGCTTCCAAGTAGGTAGTAGGCTGCTTGATTCTGCAAACTGTAATGTATTACATCCAGATCATCACCGATGATAGCAGCTAATCTGGGTTTTTAAAAGGAAACTGTATTATGCTTTGTCTGACTTGATAAAGTAGCTCGGCTTTGGAGAAAGCGTGTTTATCTTTAACTGCAGTTAAAAAAATAATTTTTAGTAAAACCTCCTGAAAGTAATTTGACTCTATGTGCTTTTCCACCTCTAGTCATTTTCTTGGAAAAAAGCAAAAAATGAGAACAAGTGCTACTCAGAAACAGGCAATGCTGCTTGGGAATTTAAAGGCACAGGCATGAAAAATTTAGCAGCTTGAGAGAGCTATCTTAAAACCTGGTTTTGACACCTCTCCCTCTCTCTCTTTCTCTCTCTCCCTCTTTCTTTCTTTTTTCTCTCTTTCTCTCTCTCTCTTTTTCTTTCTTAGACGGAATCTACTATTGTCACCCAGACTGGAGTGCAATGGCATGATTTCAGCACACTGCAACCTCCTCATGGGTTCAAGCAATTCTCCTGCCTCAGCCTCCTGAGTAGCTGGGATTACAGGTGCCCACCACCATGCCCAGCTAATTTTTTTATTTTTAGGAGAGACAGGATTTCCCCATGTTGGCCAGGCTGGTCTTGAACTCCTGACATGTGGTGATCAACCTGCCTCAGCTTCCAAAAGTGCTGGGATTGCAGGCGTGAGCCATCACACCTGGCAACACTTTTAAAATTAGTATCAGTTGCAGACTAACTATGAGTTCCAAATTCTAATCCTATTTCTGATGCTGACTTGTTTTAGCCTCTGAGAGAGTCACTTAAATGCTCAACCCAAGCTTGCTTCTCCGGCAAAGGATGACAGCATCGACCTACTTCATTCTTGACTACTGTTTCTTTTTTTTCCCCTCTCTTTTAAAAGAATCATCTGATCCATACCACTATTTCTTATTTTTATCCTCTTCTTCTTCCTTCCTCTTCCTCCTTCTTTCCCCTCCTCTTCTTTCTTCTTATTTTTTAATTGGACAAAATGTAGGATCAGAGAACAGACACTCTCAGGGTTTCATTGGTCTGCTCTCTTCTTTATCAATGAAGACAATATTTATGGAAGATCTTTGTGGATTTCCCTGCAAAGGCAAGCTGAGAACCTTAAACAACTAGGGGGGAGCTTTTTAAAGAGTTGAGTCATATTTTTTTTTTTTTTTTTTTTTTTTTTTTTTTTTTTTTTTTTTTTTTTTTTTTTTTTTTTTTTTTTTTTTTTTTTTTTCTTCAATGGTTTGCTTTTGAAACTAGATTCCAAGACCTTTGGAGATTTTCCAGCTCCAGTGTTAAAAGGTGTCACTTTATCCAAGCAGAAAAGTCCCAGCTGATTAAGAGTCTGTAGCTATACCTAGGGAGATCTTGACCTCAGTCCTGGCCAGAGGAAGAACTGACAGCTTTAGAGTAAAACGAAGACCCCAAAGATGGTCAATTTAGGATGGGGTGACAGGCAGTTATTCAGTGCAAGCTGACTTCATTTAATTATGGTATAATCTTGCAAGCTGGGTATCCTCATTTTACAGATGAGGAAACTGAGGTTCAGAGAGGTTAAGTGACTTGGCCAGGGCCATACAGGTAGGAAGAGACAGAGCTGTTCTGATGCCAAAGCCTGTTTTTGTCAAAGTTTGTCACTCCTCCTAGGAGGCATCCTGGCACCAGGCTTGAGACAGTAAACTAGAGCCAGACAGGAAGAGACTAGGGAATTAGGTGAAAGCCCTCCACTCCCAACCCCTTCTGTCCAGGACCTGGGGAAAGGAGGAAGGAATGGGCAGGGGTGGAGCCTGTGTGCCTGGAATAGTGGGAGGTAAAAGTGGGAACTGGATGAGTGTGTGTGTGTGTGTGTGTATGCAGAGGGAGAGAGAGAATGAATGAGAGAATCAGGGTAAATATATAATTAGGTGTTGTTTGCTTTCAAAATGAAAATAGCATTATAGTTTGTGATTTTAAAAGCAGGGCATGCTCACAGTAACACGTATAGTCTGTACAGAAAGGAACAATCAAGCAATCAAGAAAGCAAAAACTGCTCGTCAACCCACTAGCTAGAGATAACAGTGACCCACAGCTGGACTTTGAGTTTTACATTCTGAGGCTTAGCTGCCTTAAACTCACTGCAGTCTTGCCTGTTGGCAAGTTGCCATGGAGACCACTCAAAAGCAGTTAGCATGAATGGCTTTGATTTTTTTTTTTTCTTTTCTTTCTTTTTTTTTTTTTTTAAGAAGCTGGAGTGCAGTGGCACCATCGTAGCTCACTGCAGCCTCGAACTCCTGGGCTGAAGCCATCCTCCTGTCTCAGCCTCCTGAGTAGCTGGGACTATAGGTCTGCACCACCATGCCTGGAAAATGACTCTGATTTTTGAATTTTAGACTCACTAGTTACGTCGGGGTAGCTTTTGTCACCTGATAACTTCTTTGATTTTATTTTATCTAGGATGGATTTTAAGGCTAACAAAATATGATTGTGTTTTCAGAGTCATATTTCAAAGATTAAGAACTTGGAAACACTTTGATATGATGTTGAGAAAAAAGAGAATATAAAATTGTGTATGCAATACTAACTGAATCTTAATAATATATATATCTACATTCACAGAAAAAAGACAAATAACTTTCAGTATTTCTCCTAAAATGTTATCAGTGATTATTTGGGTGAGAACATTATGAATTATTTTGAGTCTTCTATGTACTTTTCTGTACGTACTCAAGTTTTTATAATGAGCATGTTTTGCTTATACAATCAGAGAATAATGCATGCTATTTATAAAAAGGAATAGATATTTGGGGACAAGATGTTTTTGAAAGGTACACAGTGAGTAGCATATGCAGAGACAAAATAAAGCAAAACATGAAGCCATTCTGCATTGACCTTAATCAACACCCTTGCCCAGATGGATATTAGAGAGGGAGTGAGGGTAACTGGAGGAAGGAATGTTCGTCTGAGTTTCCGAAATATTCTTTTCCTGCAAATGCTTCCGCTCGGCGCTGCATGTGGAAATACCAGTTACAATGAGCAAGGGAAAGTTTCTCTCCGTAGGAGCCCCAGAAGTCCTCTCTTATTTATATTTAGGGTTCTGCTTTTCCAGTGGAAATTGGTGGTTTTATCTATGGACAGTGGCCAGAAATCAAATGAAAGGGACAGGTAGGAGAAAATGGTCTGTAATTTCAGCTCTATGGGTGTGTGCCATATAATAAATGTCCTCAGCTTGCTGTGTGTTTCTGGTATGAAACTGTCAAGAACTCCCTTAGAAAGCGCTGATTGTTTGGGTTCACTGGCAGGAAAGTGTGAATCCTGCAGTTCCTCCTGGGTGGAGATAATAAGCCCCTCCACCCCCGACTGCTCTGTCCTTTTGAAATGAGGGGTCAAGACAACAATAAAAGCCAAGAATCCTTAAATCTCAGGAGAGAGTGGAGAGGTGGAAGAAGATCTGTTTTATGGTGCACCTTCAATAAAAAAGATTTACAGGTAAGTCATTTTCTCTTCTTTCTAGGCACTAGATTGAGAGGATTCAGGAAACTAAACCCCAGGGAGAGCTTGGCATAAATAAAAAAAATCTGACAACTGTCAAAACAAATAGCAACCCATCAGAAATACAACGTCGAAGTAGGCTCCAGTTCCAAAATGATTCCAGGAGGTGTTTGCTTGTTACAGCAAGAATAAGGACTTAAAGGAACATTGGGAGGGAATTAGGATGCTCTTCAAAATCCCAAACTTGGAGACTGATTGAGTGAGACGGGTAAGACGGGTCTGATTTTATATCTTAAGGAATAACCAAATATGGGTGAAGAATATGTTCATTCTTCATTCATCATTCATTCATTCAATCATTTACCCAATAGGCAGTCACCCAATGCCTTTCCTGGGCAGGCTGTGAGCTGGGCTGGCAATGGAGATGCAGAGTAGAAGGACACAGCCCCATCCCAGGGAGCTCAGAGCTTGGGGGAGGCATGGTAGCCATAATGCAGAGTGTTACATACAGTGAGGAGTAAACGCTGGGTGTTACTGTGGGACATAGAGGAGGGGGGCAGCTAACTGTTTGCGTGTGTGTGTGTGTGTGTGTGTGTGTGTGTGTGTGTGTGTGTTTGAGAGAGAGAGAGAGAGAGAAATAGAGCAATGGGAGAGAGATGATTAGCAGAGCTGAATTTGAGAGACGTGAACTAGTTAGGCAGGTAAAGGGGGCCAGGTTATGAGAAGAATACAAGTCAGACAAGTAGAACAGTCATTCATTCATTCATTCTTTAAGCACCTATATTGTGCTTGGGTTCCAGGCACAAGCTCCTAAGGTTCCCAAGGACCCAGTCAACAAGACAGAGAAAGTCCCTGCCTTCAGAGAGCTTATATTCTAGGGGAACAGACAGTAAGCAAGTAAACAAACGAATCCACAAAGAAGAGGCTTTTAAATGGTGATGTGTCGCAAAACCTACAGTAAAGAATAATGTGATCCGAGGGCATGGGGGCTTAAAGGTGGCCAGGGAGTCCATCTCAGAGAAATGACCTTCCATGCTGCCCCGTATCAGTCATGCAAAGCCTGGGGAAGTGAATTTCGGGGAGAGGGAACAGTAAGGCTTTTAGGTAGAGACAAGCTTGGTGTCTACAAGAACTAGAAGTCAGTGCATGAGGGAGATGGTGGGAGGGGCTGATGTGGCCACATGACCTGGCACTGTGGGCTCTGATGAGGACCTGAAGAATTGTTTGTAAAGTGTGGCAGTGGGTAGGTAGACCAGTTGGTCAGCAATTGTTGCAGACCCAGTGGGAAGCCATAGTGGCCTGGGTGGAGGTAGCAGTCGTGGGTGTGGACAGGGGCTGGCATTTTGGGATCATGTTCTGGAGGCAAAGTCAACCATATCCCCAGAAGGATTTGATGTGATGGGAGAAAAGAAGAGGAATCAGGAATGACTCTTGGGATTTTTGCCTGAGCACTAGATGGGTGGTGGCCATTTATCCAGGTAGGGAAGAGGAATTTTGCTTGGAGTCAGGAACAGCAAGCATTCAGGAATCTAATATACCTCATTAGGCATAAATCCAGGTTCATGGAAAGAGGTAGGGGTTGGTTGGAGGGGCAGACAGAGGTCATGAAGAACCGTGTCGGCCCCAAGAGAGCCAAACCCAAACCTTGAAGCTTTGGGTAGACCCTGAAGGCCTTTACAAAGCGAAGCAACACTGTCAGGCATTATCTTTCCAGTGTAGATATTTGTATGGAAGGATGTGTTGGGAAGCAGAGAGATGAAATGAATTAAGATGCTATTGTAATGGCCCAGGCAAAGTTGGTGATAGCCTGAGTAAGGTGGGAGGGAGAGATGTGGACAGATTTTTGAGCTATTTATTTATTTATTTGAGAGAGTCTCGCTCTGTCACCAGGCTGGAGTGCGCTGGCATGATCTCAGGTCACTGCAACCTCCACCTCCTGGGTTCAAGTGATTCTCCTGCCTCAGCCTCTCAAATAGCTGGGATTACAGGCGTGCACCACCATGCCCAGCTAATATTTGTATTTTAAAAAAATTGTACTTTAACTTCTGGGATACATGTGCAGATCATGCAAGACCGTTGCATAGGTACATACATGGCAATGTGGTAATTTTTGTATTTTTAGTAGAGACAGGGTTTCTCCATGTTGACCAAACTGGTCTTGAACTCCTGACCTCGTGATCTGCCCACCTCAGCTTCCTAAAGTGCTGGGATTACAGGCGTCAGCCACAGCACCTGGCCCTTGGATTGTGTTTTTTTGTTTTTTGGTTTTTTTTGAGACGGAGTCTCACACTGTCAGCTGGGCCGAAGTGCAATGGCGTGCTCTCAGCTCACTGCAACCTCCTACTCCTGGATTCAAGTGATTCTCCTGCCTCAGCCCCCCAAGTCATTGGGATTACAGGCACCCACCACCATGTTTGGCTAATTTTTTGTATTTTTAGTAGAGATGGGGTTTCACTATGTTGGCCAGGCTGGTGTTGAACTCCTGACCTCGTGATCTGCCCCCCATGAGGCTCCCAAAGTGCTGGGATTACAGATGTGAGCCATCACACCCAGCTGCTTTCTTACCTGCAACTCAAAGCATCTCAACAGACGTGAGGGCCAGTGGGACAACAAGATGGATATTTCCAGCTGTAATGAAAGGAAGAACTTCCTTGCAGAACATACTACACTGTGGTTGTGTACAGGGGTGGATTATGGGACCTCTGTAATTAAAACTCGAAAGGAGCGATGCTAATCATTACAGTCATTCAGACACTGTTCAAAGGGAAGCTGAATGACTTATTTTCTGACATTTAAAAAAAAGTGGGAATCCATTTTATATCAGCTGCCCCAGATGGCCTCTGGAAGACATAGACTGGTAGGAGGAAAGAAGAGGGGAGCTCTGGGGTCTGGCACACGGGAAGGCCAAATCCATCCAGCTTTCACACATAGGAGCTGCCTGACCTCCCTGGGCCTCATTTGTAAAATGGAAAAAACAACTGACCGTCCCCCTGCAATCAAGGTGGTCCTGTGAATTAGATTAGAAATTCATGTGAAGAACCTGTACTATGCCCGGCTAATACTAGGAGATTTTATCTCCTTTCTGTTTCTCAATCCCTTTTCTCTCCCCACCTCTCTCCTCTCTCTTCCTCTCTCTTCCTCCTCTCTCGCTCTCTCCCTCCCCCCCATTAGTTTTTCATCTCCAGCATCCTCTCATGACTCATGATATGGTTACCAGTGACCTCTGCTTGTCAGATATGATGGTCAGTTATCTGTCCTCATCTTACTTGACCCATCAGTGGCATTTAATTGGTTGCTCACTCCCTCCTTGAATCCCTCCTCACTTGCCTTCAGGCACCCCTCTCTTGGTTCTCTTCCTACCTTACTGGCTACTCCTTCCCAGTCTCTTTCTGGGCTCCTCCTTATCTTCGAGACCCCTAAATGGTGGAGTGCCTAGGTCTTCATCCTCAAACCTCTCTTCTCTAGCTATTCTTACCCTTCAAGGCTCCTAATCTCAGTCCAAGTAAAGCCCAGCATCCTTTTCCTGGGCTATAAGACCTTCCCCAAACTATCCCCCTTCCCAATATTCTTTGCCCCCTCTCCTACCACTCGCCTCTCCAGCTCACCCAATCTACTTGCTGTTTCTGGAAGATGCCTAGTGTATTCTCCCTTCAAGCATCCTTGCTAACTGTTCTCTCTCCCTAAAGCCTCACTCCCTCCTTTCTTCTGGTCTTTGCTCAAATGTCAGAAGGACCCTCCCTAGCCACCCTCTATAACCTCACAACTTCCCACTTGATCATTCTGCATCCTTCTCCTTACTTTATCTGTCTTCAAAGCATGCATCAACCCTAATTAATTTTATATTTTTTTTGTGCATTCACTTCCCCCCACCAGAATGCCAGCTCTATATCTTCAGATGCTATAACGGTGTTTGGCACTAAGGGGGCTCTCAGTAACTATGTGTTGAATGAACGCATTCATGGAGGGTAACTGCTATTGTTCTTCCTAAGGTCATTATTTTTTTCCAACTTTAAGACTCTAAGGTTTATGCTTGCAAAGCAAGGGGTAGAGCCAATGACTTCCCAAGATTCCTTCTGGTTTTCCAAGCTCTGGATCCATAACACAGCAGATGTAAATTGCTTACGTGGGAACGGATCCAAAAAGAATTACGGATACACAAGGACTTCAGGATCATCACGCTCCTGGACGTCCTAGAAAATTCCTAAAAAGTCATTCTGAGCGATATGGTTAGACAGCTATTTAGACATGTCTGTTTCGGAGGCAGTTTGACCTATGGTGAGAATGTCAAATGAAACAAAAACATTCTGACATTTTAAGAGCTTAATTTACTCACGATAACATGCAGAGCATTTGAATATGTCAAGTTTCTAAGACGTGGGCTTTAGAACAGGAATATGTACCTACCTAATGCAAGGGCATGCCCGTGAGTGGATTGACTTGTTAAAGGTGCAAGCCAGTAACACATTTGGAATGAACGGAGGACGTATCTGCAAAATACATCTGAAAGTTGGTTCAGGTGGATCTGTTGCTCTCACTGCAGTTTGAAGTTGGGTTACATGTGAAATTAAACAGTTGCCAAGATGATTCAAATAGATGCAGCTCAGAGGTCGCCCAGAAGGTGAGGACCCCAGCGATGGCTGACAATCAGTAGGATGCAGTGAAAAAAGCATAGACTTTCGAGCTATGCGGACTTGAGAGTGAATTCTAATGCAGTTGTGTATAGGCTGAGTGATGTCAGGCAAGTTACTTAGCATCTTTGGGCTTTGCTTCCTATCTTCATGTGGCAGAGACTACTATGAGCCACTCAAAGCTGTTTTCCCTGTAGTCCAACACTCAGCCTGACTACATTTCTCAACCTTCCTGTAGGTGTGACAGCAGGCCTGAGTTTTGACCAGTGGCTGTGAATGGGATGTATGTCACTTCTTTTTTTTTTTTTTTTTTTAAAGACAGAGTCTTGCTTTGTCACCAGGCTGAAGTACAGTGGTGCGATCTTGGCTCACTGCAACCTTGTCTCCTGGGTTCAAGTGATTCTCCTGCCTCAGCCTCCTGAGTAGCTGGGACTACAGGCACATGCCACCACACCCAGATAATTTTTGTATTTTCAGTAGAGATGGGGTTTCACCATGCTGGCGAGGATGGTCTTTATCTCTTGACCTTGTGATCTGCCTCCCTCGGCCTCCCAAAGTGCTGGGATTACAGGCATGAGCCACTGTGCCTGGCCGGGATGTATGTCACTTTTAAGCCTACCCAAAAGAGCCTCTCCTAGATGATCTGCCATGATTTTTCTCCTTCTGGTTTGAGGCAGGGGATCATGGTAACTTCAGCAGCTATGTGTTGGAGATGGTGAAGCTGTAAGATTGAAAGGCATATGTCCCTCAGTTGATGCTTGGAGGAGAGCTGCCTGTTTTGGACTTAAAGTGAGTGAGACATAAACTTCTATGGATTGAACTATGATTTTAAGGTTTATTCATTACATTAGATACCATTACCTTGATATCTTTGGAAAATGAGGGTAATTTTTTTGGGGGAGGGTTGAAATATACCTTGTTTTTGGAGCTCCCAGGACAGTTTGGTATGTAGCAGGGGTTTAATAGATCAGCTCTTACTGTTCTCTTGCTTAGTTAGTTATCGACAATAATCATTACACATAGACATTGTGCCAGGTTCTTTTAGGCTCTGAGGAGGAGTCAAGAAGTATAAAAGATAGTCCCAGATCTCAGGTTCATACAGTGGGGAAGATGACTATCTTTCATGTGTGTATATGCCCTAAAATATCAGGCATCTGAAGGACAAGATTCAAGTGAATGTCTCTGGGATTAACCATTAGAATTCAGAGGAAGAAGGTCCTTTTGGATGGGCTAGTTAGGGAAGACTTAATAAATCACCCAGGTATTGGAAGAAAGAAGTTACATAGGCCATGATGAAAAATGGTCAATCAGAAAAAGAATTTCCATTTTATTCTGGGGAGAATGAACATGATGTATTTATTCTCTTAGCAGGTATGCATTGCTAACCACATTAATAATGTCAGCTACCTAGAGAGTTAACCTAGAATCTGGAAAAAAGCTATAAATGAGGACATAATGTCAAAAGACAGAAATGACCCAAGTGTCCAATAGTGGGAGAAAGCTTAAGTAGACTGTGGTACATCCCTTTGATGTGATTTGTCCCTAAGAAATCCCATTAAACTGCAGCTTCAGTTACCACACTCATACCAATGACTCCCATGTTTATAACTCTGGCCCTGGTATCTCAAAACTCCTGTGGGGACTTCCTGTATCTCCAGCTCCCTACAGGTTGTTGCCACTTGGCTGTCTCTAAGGCACCTCATCTCATCTGGAGCTCATGATCCACTCCCCTCCCCATGTCACCCGCCTCCCATCCCTCCAACCTGGTCTTTTCCCAGCATCTCCTGCTCACCATCTCCAGTTGTGAGAGTCAGGATTCTGGGAGTCATCTTGGATATTTCCCATTCCTTCATCCTCACATCCAATCCATTAGGTCCTAAATATCTTTGCAATCCATCCTCTTCTCTTCATCTCTGCTGCTGCCTCCTTGGTTGAAGCCACTAACTCCTTGCATCTCATTCTCCTCTATAGCTTCCCAACTGGGTTTTCTGCCTCCACCCCAGGCTCTTCTCCAGTCAGTTCGAGATCAAATCTGATCATGTCACTCCTGCCGTTTCTCACCCTAGAAACTCTTCAACGACTTCCCACTGCTTTTAGAATAAAAACCAACGTTCTTAACATGGCCCACTGAGTACCTCATTGTCTCAGCCTTGCCTCTCTCTCTGTCTTCATCTTATTCTATCCCTTTCCACCTCCTTCTTCATAATCCAGCCCTGGAATGTTGCATAAGCTGTTCTCTCTGCTCAGAATGCACTTTATGAGCCCGTCCCTCCCCCACCCCCAAATGCACCAGTGCCAGCTTCACACCCACATGCTCTCCATTTCCATAGACTCGACCACCTCAAAGAAGCCCTCCATGATTTTGCACCTAGATCAGGTTCCCTTGGGACTGACTTCTGTGGCCTGGACAGAAGGAAAGGTGGTTCGGGGTGTTTTAGATGGTGAAGCAACAGGTGTTAAAAAATCGTCACTGATGGCTGGTCATGGTGGCCATGCCTGTAATCCCAGCAATTTGGGAGGCTGAGGCAGGTGGATCACCTGAGGTCAGGAGTTCGAGACTAGCCTGACTAACATGGAGAAACCCCATCTCTACTAAAAATACAAAATTAGCTGGGTGTGGTGGTGCATGCCTGTAATCCCAGCTACTCGGGAGGCTGAGGCAGGAGAATCGCTTGAACCCTGGAGGTGGAGGTTGCAGTGAAGTGGAGATCATGCCACTGCACTCCAGCCTGGCAACAAAAGCAAAACTCCGTCTCAAAAAAAAAAAGAAAAGAAAAGAAATTGTCACTGATAACGCCGAGTGAATATTCTACTTTTAAACAACTGAGTCATTAAAGTGTAGATCATAGATCTGATATTGAATTTGAATCAGGACTAGTCATTCACGCCAAAAATCTTTACTCTGTGCCAGACACTGTGCTTTTACCCTACCTTTGTGGAGCTTCTCATTTATTTAACAGGTCTCAGAAATCTGGGTGTCAGGAAAGCAAATCTGTATTCCAGGAGTTCCCGTGAATGTCTTCTGTTTCCTTGAGTAAGACATTTAATTTTCTGAATCTCAGTTGCAACTGCAGTCCTTACTGACTTCCCTGTGGTGGTGTGGGCAGGCATTCACACGGTTGAAATACTTGGAAATCTCAGGCCTCACTTGTAATGCAGAGAAGAAGCTGGGCTTTGAATTTGACCAGTTAAAAGTGTGGCATTCCCAAAACCCGTTCTTGATCCCTCCAGAGGACCTGTGTTATTAAACCAGAGAGCAGTGCAGGTTCTGGCTGGCAAGGACCCAGGGATTAACATCCAAGGCGTTAACAGCATAATTGGGCCAGCCTTGAAGGCAGCAACATCTGCTGTGTGAGGCTCTGGTGCCAGAGCCCATGCTGCACCTCCTGGCTGGCCAGGGCCTTCATCTTGGGAGGCGGCCTGGTGGCCTTAAGGCTGCATTTACTTAGCACATGCTCAATAGCTACTGTCAGGTGGCGAAAAGCTCTCATTAGGGCCAAGAAATTGACTGTGTCCTGGGCTTTTCAGAAAAACAATGGGGACCCATGGGAGAGGCTTTATGCCTGAAGGTGTCCAGGAATTGGTAATTGAGTTACGGTTCAAGTGACGAGAGACTGTGGCCACTGACCAGTATTAGTGGAACAAGGTTGGCAGGCTGTTGCAAGCCCTTGTAGTAAGGCCAGCCTGCATTTTCTCTTTGGCATGGAGTATAGGGGGATTCATTTCTTAAAAAAATGTTTACGTAGGCAGTAGAGCCCAATGATCAGGCAGTCAGCTTGGAAATCGAGCTATCGGTATCTGGGGATGGCAAAGGGATGTTGGCTTGTTGGGAGAAGCTCACCGTACTCCACAGTCACACGCGTCATCGCGTTCAATGACAATGGTCCTGGGGAGGCTGATTCTCTTATTTTCTGGTTGAGGAAACCAAAGCTTCAAGAGGTCAGTGACCTGCCTAAAACCATACAGCTGTGAACAATAGATGATGGATTAGAATCTTGTCTGTTTCCTGGCTGGGCGAGGTGACTTATGCATGTAATCCCAGCACTTTGGGAGGCCGAGGTGGGTGGATCACTTGAGGTCAGGAGTTTGAGACCAGACTGGCCAACATGGTAAAACCCTGTTTTACTAAAAATACAAAAATTAGTAGGGTGTGGTGGCAGGCGCCTGTAGTCCCAGCTAATCAGGAGGCTGAGGCAGGAGAATGGCTTGAACCTGGGAGGCGGAGGTTGCAGTGAGCTGAGATCATGCCATTGCATTCCAGCCTGGGCAACAAAACAAGACTCCATCTCAAAAAAAAAAAAAAAAAAAATTGTTTCCAAAGTCCACACTGCCTTTACTTCACTGTGGGTTCACGTGTGGACATGTCTGAGTTATGTCAATATCATCGGTGTTCCATATCTGCTTCCAAAGGGACCTCAAATCCACCCATTTCTCATCACTGCCTGTGGCCCAGGTGGCTCCCATCTGGATGGCTGCACTGGCCAATCTCTCTGCCTCTTTCCTGCTTCCTTCTCTGCTCGCATTGCCCACAGAACAGGAGCTCATTGACACGGGTCCCTTCCCTGCTTCACACCCTCCAGAGGCTTCGCATGGCCCTTTAACTAGAATTCAGAACACTTAATGAGGTCCATGAGGCACTGCACCTTCTGGTTCTACCTGTGTCTTCTAGCTCTGTCTCCTTCCATCGCCCCTTCTCTTTGCTCTGTCCATGCTGGGCTTCTGGTGCCTTCTGGAAGGCTCTAAGCCCTTAGTCTTGCATTGGGGCCTTTGCAGTGTGCCATTCCTCCTGCCTGGAACACTCTCCCCCAATTTTTCTCTGGATTACTTCCATTCAACCTTAAATATTCCTTACTCAGAGAGTGTTCCTGACCCCTCTGTCTAACCACACTCCTCTCTTTAGTACCCTGCACTCTTTTCTCCACTTTTTAGTAATTTGCAAATACATTTCCATTTGGAAGATTGTTGACTGTTTTTGGTTTTCCTCCTCCTCCTCTATTTTATGCACTCTTGAGGGTTAAGGACCAGGTTGGTTCTGCTTCTCACGATGTCCCCAATGTTTCACACACAGAACATTTCCAATGAGCACTTTTTATATTGAATGAATAAACGGTTCTCAAGAACTGTTAGCATTGTCTCTGCAAATGTAAGTGCATGTGAGCATATTTATAGACTCCAGTTCATTATAACTCAGTTTTCATCCATTTATTCATTCATGAGTCATTCCCATCAATATTTACTAAGCACCAACTGGGCGCTGAAGATGCAAAAGTGACTGAGAAAATGTGCCAGCCCTTCTGTAACTCAGCTGGGGTGGGGTAGATATGGAAGGGCCAAGGCCTGAGTTTCCAAGCCAGGTGTTCCCAGTTTGGATCACGGATCCTCCAGTTACTCATCTGTGTGACCTTGGGAAAGTCACTTCACTTCTCTGAGCCCTAGAGGTCTCATCTATAAAGTGGAGCTAATAACAGCCATCCTGTGGGGGCTGTTTTGATGCTAAATTCAAAGAAAAAGGACATAAAAACCAAGTTCAGTAAGGAGATCTTGTTGTTGTTTATGACAGTTACTCAAGTGGGGCATAAAAGGAAGCTAGGTAAGTTCTTCCTAAGGGGTGGGAGGTGTTAGGGAAGGTCTTATAACTGAGTGCCACAGAGGCATCTGGGCAGGAGGGGAATGCTTTTTGGGTAGAGGGAAGGGTGAGAGCAAAGAGGGACTTATGGGCGTCTGGGATTGTGGTATTTTGTGAATTGTGTCCTTTATTTCTCTCTCCCTTCAGGAGCACACAGCACCCTCTCTGCCTCTGTCCACTCCTCCTCCCTGTCTCATGTTTGCATCCTTGTCCTCTCCATCTAAGCCTGTTCCTCTGGCTACCCCTTTCCCCTCAAAACTGGGAAGGCTGAAGGGCTAGGAACATCTCTGTCATCCATCAAATGAAATTGGGGGTTGGCAGCTGTGGTTTCATTAATGACTGCTCAACCCTTCTCTCCCCACATCTGGAAGGCTTGTGCCCCAGGATGGACAAGCCAGTGATATGTAGTGAGAGATGTATTGGCTTCCTAGAGACAGATGGGAACCCTGAGGCCCTGTCGTCTGTCTTCCACCCTGGGTAGGAAGCCCCCATCAATACTTTTTTTGGAGGAGGGGCCATTCAGCCCCCACAGGGATGCTCTCCAGTGTCTCCCGAGTTCCTGTCAATGGGAGTCAGTTTCACTGTGTATCAGCAGCATAAGCCTCAGTCTCCAGGTTCGAAATTTAGTACCACATCAAAAGTAAGCAGCTCTTCAAGGAAGAAATGGTACCATGTCCAAAAGTAGGGACCCTGGGACCCAGACTTCCAGGATTCATAGCCCAGCCCTATCATCCCAGCCAGTTAATATAGCCGTGCCTCAGTTTCCTCATGTTGTAGGATGGGAGTGATGATCGTGGCTCCTCCACAGGTGCGGTTGTGAGGAATCTTTGCAATGACAAGCGGCAGTGACTCAGAAGCCTGCTGCGTCCACAGAAAAAGCCTCATAAGTGTTGACGATTGTTATTTCCTCTTGATGGAACCCTCTCAAAGCAAGAGCTGGAGTGAGATTACAAGGGCCCAGAAAAATCCTCAGCCTCCAAAAATCCTTCTTCCTCTCTCTGAGGAGTAAGATTCCTTCACCGAGGAGCAGGGCCTCTCTCTGCATGGTCATGGGAAGCTTGTGGCTGGGGCTAGGAGCCAGGCCTCTGCAGCTGGGAGGCCTGCAGGGATCACGCTTAGCTGCTTACTAGCCAGCTGGCCTTGGCTGACTGCCTGGCCTTTCTGCATCTCAGTTTCCTCACCTGCAGGATGGGAACCATAAGACCCACTGCTCAGCATCACCTTCCCTTACTTCTGCCTGGGTCACTGCAGCCCTCTCCTAATGGGCCTCTTCGTTTCCACGCTTGTTCCCATGCAGCCTGTCCACCTAGTAGCCAGAGCCAGCTTCTGAAAACCCAAATCAGCGAAGGTCGTTCCTTTGCTTAGACCCTCCAGTGGTGGCTCCTGATGCCCCTCAATGTAGATTCCAGATTCCCCATCCCAGCCTACAAGCCATTCCCTGTCTGTCTTCCTCTTCTTTCCTGCTCCTGCCTCCTCCATTTCCTCCCACCCCATCCATAGTGTTCTCTCCCATCTGTTTCCTTCTTGGGGCTCCCCAAGCACTCCCAGGACCTATACACTTGCTGTTCCCTCTACCTGGAGTACTTCCTCCCCTGCCATGCACCACCCCCGACATAGCAACTTGCATTTTGGCTCATTTTTTTCAGGGCTGTGTTCAATGACCACCTCCTCTGAGAAGCCCTCCATGACCACCCTATCTTATGTAGCATCCCTTTCTGTCACTCTCTATCCCCTTGCCCTGCTTTATTTTTCTGCAGAGCACTTATCACTACCTGACAAACATTTATGCATTTGTTTGTTGATTGCCTCTTTCTCCCTATTAGTCCACAGAGCCCACGAGGGGAAGTCTTTTTCTTTTTGATCTCTGCTGGATCTACAGTACTTAGCACAGTGCTTGGCTCAGTGTAGATAGCCATAGTTTTTCGTTTTTTTTTTTTTAGACAGAGTTTTGCTCTTATTGCCCAGGCTGGAATGCAATGGCATAATCTTGGCTCAACTCAACCTCTGCCTCCTGGGTTCAAGTGATTCTCCTGCCTCAGCCTCCCGAGTAGCTGGGATTACAGGCATTCACCACTACGCCTGGCTAATCTAATATATTTTTTAGTAGAGACAGTGTTTCTTCATGTTGGTCAGGCTGGTCTCAAACACCCCGCCTGAGGTGATCTGCCCGCCTTGGCTTCCCAAAATGCTGGGATTGCAGGCGTGAGCCACCTTGCCCTGCCAATGTTTTTTGAAGAAATGAACAAGCACCCAGTAGGCAGCAAGGATGAACAATGCTTATGAAAATGTGCCTGGACCATGGCAGGTCTTTGATAAATGCAAATTTTTAATCCCCTTGTTATCAAACTAGAGAGTTTATTTGGAAAGCAAATACCCTTGGGAAGGGCAAACATTGACTTTAATTCACACTAGATTCCTATACAAGGAAAAGGCCCAGGTGGAAGGGCAGAGGAAGGCAAGCCAGGGGCTCTGTAGACAAACTCCACTTGCTAAGAAATTTTGCCTCTGGCCAGCTCTGTTTATGTCTGTATGTATGATGATTCTTCAGGCAATTGAATTGCATTACCCTTTTCATTCTAATAATATGAACAAAATTCAGATGTGGTATTGGATGATGTCTTGTCTATTGAATGACTTCAGGACTTGCCTGGCACATGGCAGAAAAATTACTGTCAACTTGAGGGCCGCTGAGCCTCTGCCAAAGTACCAATATTTCCATTGAAAATCCTGGTCATTTAAAGTTTATGTCTCAAAAATGAATTTTTATTTCATTGGCTTAATCTCTGGAGTTATCAGAAACGTGTCTATTCCCAGGGAGACTTCCAATGTGAGATTCTTCTAATAAGACCAGAGTTGGAAGAGCTCCTGTAGGGGAGTGAAAGACAAGCACTCCCCGCCTGGTTGGAATCGCTGTTTGTATGATCCCTGCTGAGAGAGAGAAGAGGCTAGACTGGACTCCTTCCAAAAATCGGAGGGGAAGCTGATTCTGACTTGGGAGGGTATAAAAAGTCTCAAGACCAAGGCTGTCAGCTCGAGGGAAGGAGGCTGGGGAGAGAGGGGCATGTGGGAGCAACTTTTCCAGTTCTTAAAATCCAATGCTTGGAAATCGGACACATCCAACAAGTCTCTGGCCCTGGCACATAGTAAGCACTCGAGAAATGTGACTGGAATTCAGCTGGTGAGGGTTTGGAAGCTGTGTTAGCTGCTGTGCTCTGGAAGGGGATTCGACCAAGTCTCTTCCACTCCACCCCCAATGCATTCATATTGCCTAATAATCTGTCACAAATGCCCAGCAGTGCTGAAGCCTTTGGCTGTGTCAAAGAGAAGGATCCAGCCCTTCCCAGGGGAATTTTCCCATTAGATACATGGTACAGCTCCACCCACACACTGGGTCTCTGAGTCAGGAGGGCATGTTTCTGCTGCAACCAATTTTACTACTGTTGTTTCTATTTTATCAGAAAAGCCCTGTTAGCTTTTAGGGAAGGATCTGGACCACTGAGATCTCGAGATTGGTTGTCTTGACCACGAGGAATTTTCCTAACCAGTCTCCTACCCTGCATCCTCATCTTCTGTCCTTAGACAACAGGGGAAAGACAGACTGCACTGTGAGAAGTATCATCACTGAAACTTCTCCTGCAGCTCATCTGCCTGGCAAAGGCTTGTGTAATCATGGATAATTAGGATAGTGGTAGCAGACAGCTAATCCAGCACTGATGCAAAGCTACTGAGTTAGCGATTGTAGTAAATTTAAGTAAAGAGATTATTCTGAGCATCAGTTATGGGCAGATGTGACAATTAAAATGGGTGTCTAGTGATCTTTGCAAAGCAAGACATGAGACAGTTGTGTAGTCAGGTGATAGAAAGAAATTGACAAGGCAAGAGAGAGTCCTTCCTTCCCTCCCTCATTCCCTCCCTCCCTCCTTCCCTCCCTCCCTTCCTTCTTTCCCTCCTTTCCTTTTCTTTTTCTCTTTCTCTTCTTTTTTTCTCTCCTTCCTTCTCCTTTTCTCTTTCTCTTCTTTCTCTCTTTTCTTCCTTCTTTTCTCCCTCTCTCCCTGCCTCCCTTCTCTCTCTCTCTGTCTCTGTCTCTCCAATAAATATTTTCCAAGCCCCAACTATATGTTGCATACTATCCTGGTCCTTTGGGATACAGCACTGAACAAAATAGACAAAACTCTTTACTCATTTAGGACTTCCATTCTAATGATTTACATCTATCTATTCATCATGTGCAATGACCTGAAATGACACAGATAATCACAAAATGAATCAGGATCAAAGAATATGCTAATCAGAGGGGAAGGTCAGGACTGGAGAAGTAAAGAAACACCAATGGGTAGGCCTTAGCGTCTTAGAGTTGCTAATGCTACTCTGTGTGACCGAAGCTCCCTGGCAGCCAAAACAAAGAGGGAACATATGTCAGTTACATGAATCTTACTGTTCAGGAAGCGGCATCACCACTGTACCTATTTCTTCTCATGATAAAATGTGTTTTCTAATCATATTACCTTATTTAAGCATCAGGACAATCTTATGCCTCAGCTACCATCACTAGCTCCATTTTACAGATGAAAAAACTGGGACTTAAGAAAGTTGAGCACCTTGCCCAAGGTTACATCTGGAAAGTGGCAGAGTTGAGAGAAATTCTCAGGCACTCTAAACTGAGGTCTGTGTTCTAACCATGCAGTCCATTGCCTGTGTTATGAGCAAACTGAAAAAGTACATCAGTGCTCTCTGTGGGTGAAAGCCTAATTGCCCTGGAAGATAGTCTTCTGCTAGGGATCTGGGAAAAGAAATAATAAAGACACATCCATATGCAATGGGAAAACTATTAAGTATAAAGTTCATCTGCTTTTAGGCCCAAGACATCCCAATAGCCCAAGAGTGGGAAAACCAGCGCTGTGAGGTCCCAGGCTCCAGCTGAACTGGGCTAAAACTGCCCTGAAAATCCTACACCTACTTCTGTCATTGTAAAAGCATGATCTTTGTAAGAGAAAAGAGAAGCAACAATCCCGATTAGCTTGACATCTGTCTGTTCTCAGCGTCACCCCGCCCCCCCCCCCCCCCCCCCCCCCCCCCCCCCCCCCCCCCCGGAGATTGCCCGGGCCGGTAGTTGGAAGATGCTCTCCAAGGTGCTGCAGCAAGTGGGGCTTATTTTTCTTCTTTTCAGATTGGCTTCTTGCCTCTTACTCACTACTCCTGGTAAATCACATGACTGTTCTAGCAGATTGCGAAAGGAGGCGACCTGCATGACCAAGCTGAGAAAATTTGCCAATTTGTAAGCGTTCAAGTTTGTTAACAGGCAATGCTAATACTGAGAGGTAGCATGGCTGAATGACTTTGGCACATTTCTTAAACTTTCTATGCCTCAGTTTTCCCACTTGTAAAATGTAAATAATAAAAACAACAATAATAATAATAGTAAATAATACTGATCCTAAAATGAGTTGGTGCGAGGATCAAATGAATTACTAAGTGCTTAAAACAGCACCTGGTGAATAGGCCCTATATACGTGTGTGTGTGTGTGTGTGTGTGTTTGTGTGTTTGTGTTGGTTATATTTCTTAAGGCAAAATTGCTTGGTAATGCGGTCATCTCTAGAATGACGAACCTGGCAGAGTTACTTCATGGCATGGGATGGGTGGAGCCCCAGGGGATGCTGTGATGACAGATGACACGGAAAACAGTATCTTGCTTTCATCCCTCTGGCAAATTCACATAACAAGACCAAAGCCTGCCCCACATCAAATTTTCTGTTGCTTCTCAGCATTCTAAGTCCTTCAGTAATGTTCTAAAATGTAGAATTCTGTGTGCTGTGAGGTTTTAAAACAACATCTATTCATCAACCCCAGAGGTGACAGTGAGTCAGTGTTGGGGGTTGCTCAAAGCATACTCACATCTCTTGGCTCCCTTGCAGGAATGTTAGGGGGTCTAATTAATTACTGTTTGCAAAGCAACCAAGAAATTCTCCAGTGAAAGTTGCTGTAGAAATGCAAGTCACTGTATTATTATTACATGTGCTTGTAATTGTTTTCAAAGTTTACTTATTGGGCAGGGAAAGAGGGAGAATAGATTTTCTTCCTTGATGGCGATGGATAATGTTTTGCAAATTGGCATTTATGGTTGCTAAATCACTTTATGGAAACATTGTATCTCTAGAGCAACAGGAATCTCATAATGGGAAACGCACATAAAGCGTTTCTTCTTTCACTTTTGCACCTTCCCTTCATTCAACTCCCACTTCCATAAACAAATGTGAAAAGAAACATTATGTGAAGCAACCATGTGTATCCAAACTTTAAAAGCTCAAATACATATTTTAATAAAAAAATTACCTGCATAGAGTCAGATTTTTTTGGATAGAACATCCTTCTCATTAATTTATGCTAAAGATTGAGCAACATTAGGTTGAAATCAAGCTTGAAACAGAAGCAAAGGAAATTAGGGATAGACATAAGCTGCAACAATTACAGTTATGTGCTGAACTCACCCACTAAAAAGCTGTAGAAAATATTGGCTTGACTTGATTTTGTAAAGATTTGGGTGAAATATCTAAGACCTACATCTGGGTCTACTATCTGGGAAATATCTTTCCATGGTTGCAGATGTATTTCTTTATTCCTATTTTATGGAGAAATAACTATTTTATAGGTATAGTTGAGCACTAGCCAGTCAAACTCACCCCCTTTCCTTTAATGTTTCTGTTTCCTAACTCAAGTTTGAGATAGTGACATTATTTCTGGCATACTGAAGAAAAAAGTTCACTGGAATTAAAATTTAGCACTACACAGAGGAAGAACACAAGACCTTGTCTGTGAGCTGTTCAAGTGGTGATGAAATCCGAATTAGATAAGAATGCTATCACTGCTCCTATCAGCAGCTCCTCAGCCAAGTTTTATCTATAGCTGCACAAAAATTGATTTGCAATCAGTTACATTTGTTTTTTAAAATCCCATCAAATCCAAGAAGCCTATTTTAGTCTGGAAAATTGAGCAGATAATTGCCTCCTTTATATGAATAAAATGTAAAACCCGTATCTGGAATAACAGTCATTTTCTTATTCCTCAACAGGCGCTTTGAGCTCCAGTCACACCACACCGCCTAGACTTTCTAGTTGTGTGCGCTTTTATTCAGCTTGGGATTCTCATCAGCTCTCCTCCAACCCTTTTCTTCCCCCTGGGCTCCTCACCATCCCACCCTCCCAGCTGCAGACATTGAGGTTTTCTCCTCTGGGGTCCCCTAGTATTTTTTATGTTATGAGATTTCTCACATCATAATAAATAAGGGAAAGAATAAATGAATGAGCTAGGTCCTGCTTACTTCCTGAGGGCTCTGTACTTTGTATTTTCTCATAGCCCATGGGATACTGGTCTAATCATAGGGGCAGGCAATGACATTCTTTATTCAAATCATGCAGTCACTGCCAGCTCACAGCTCCAGAGCGCTTTTGTTTCTAGTGGATTAGCCATATTGTAAATGATCAATAAGGCCAATGATTCTGGCAAATCTTGATTTTATGTTCTTATGGATGCTGTTCCTTACACAGCTGCATCCTGCCCTATTCATTTACCTCTCAAAAAAAGCCTTCTGCTTCTCTCTCTCTCTCTCCTCCCTGCCCTGGTCCAGGCCATTGTCATCTCTCATCTGGACACCTGCTGTGACCTCCTCATAGGTCTGCCTCAGTCACTCTTGCTTTTCACATTTTTATTGGGATTGTAGCCAGAAGGTTTATTTAAAATGCAAATCTGGGCCAGGGGCAGTGGCTCACGCCTCGAATCCCATCACTTTGGGAGGCCAACGTAGGTGGATCACCTGAGGTCAAGAGCTCGAGACCAGCCTGGCCAACATGGCGAAACCTGTCTCCACTAAAAATACAAAAATTAGCTGGGGGTGGTGGCATGCGCCTGTAATCCCAGCAACTCGGGAGGCTGAGGCAGGAGAATCGCATGGACCCAGGAAGCAGAGGTTTCAGTGAGCAAAGATTGTGCCATTGCACTCCAGCCTGGGCAACAAAGCAAAAACATGATCTCAAAAAAAAAAAAATGTGTGTGTGTATGTGTGCACACGTGCATATGTGCGTAACTGTCTAAGCTCTGTGAGAGCAGGAACAGGGTCTGTTGTTTTCTCTCTATCTTCAGAGCTTAGGCTACTCAGACATGGAGTAAGGATTTAAAAACATTGTTGAATGAATAAATGATTCTGGGACAAATGTCAGATCTTTGTCCAATAAAGCAAGAGCCAGAGGAGAAATGTTTATGCTCAAACATCTGTTTTCTGACTCTTGGGAAGGTGCGCACCAGCCAGTTAACAGCATTGCCTAGCTCAACTACCAGCAAGTCCTTCACCTCAACCTGATAAATGATGCAATCTTTTACCTAGTATAAGTTCAGCCCTTTATAAAATGATTCCATCAAGTCATGGCAAAAGTCCAAGAAGCCCATAATGAAATGCAAATAAAAAATTTAAAAAGAGCATATGCTGCAAATTAAGCAACAGAAGAAGTAATACCGTCTACTGCCAATTCTTTATCAGTGAAATCACACAGACGTCAACATGGTAGGTACTAGACAACCATTGCTCTGGTTAACAGGAAATAAATGACCTTCTCTTGCTAGGTTCCTGCCAGTATTTCTAGCTTGTCTTGCCCTCTGCCTATAAGCTCCCCTATTCCAGCACAACCTCACTCAGAATGCCCAGACAAGTCTACACTGGGAACAGGTGGTTCTTTCTGCTTAAACTATCTACCTTCTCCTGACCTCCCACTTCACCCTTCCCTCTCCAGGGCTTCTGAGTGCACATACATTCATCATTTCTAGCTCAAGAAGCCTTATCCAGCAACATTTCTTCATCTGATTGAAGTTTCGATTTTCCCTTTGCCATCTCAGTAAATGGCCCTGCCATAACCCCCTTTGCTCAAAATGGGAACCTGGGAATCTTCTTAGCTTTTTTTCTTCTCTCTCTAATACCCATCATATCCTATCCAACAGCAAGTCTTGTCTTAACACTGTCCCTTTTCTCCAACTCCATCATCCTCATCTTAACCCCCATCTCTACTCCTGATGCAAAAGCCTCTCACTTTCAGCCTTCCCACCCATTCTCCCCTCAATGGTCAGTGTAATTTTCTGAAAGTAAATTAGGTTGTACCTAAAACTCTTCTATGATTTCACATGTCTCCAAGAAAAATATTCGAACTCCCTTCCATGACCTGCAAAGCCCTAAGGAGTTGACTTTTGCCTTTCTCATTTAGATGCTGCCCTCACTTTGGGTCTTCCCAACTTGACCTCTTCACTTCTGGTGTCTCAACAGTGACATGTCCTCCACTGAACTCCCAATATCTCCCCGCCTCAATCTTCTGCTGTGGCAGCTCCATCCTTTCAGTGGCTCAGGTCAGAAAGCTCAGAGTCATCCTTGACTTGTCTCAATAAGCTCACACCGTTTCCAGCGAATCCTGACAGCTCTAATATTTCCCCTTCTCCTCCTCCTCCTTCCCTTCCTCCTTCTTCCTCTTCCTCTTCGTCCTCTCCTTCTCCTCCTCCTTCTTCTCCTTCTCCTCCTCCTCGTCTTCCTCCTCCTTTTTCTCTTCTCCTCCTTCTCCTCCTCCTTTTCCTTCTTCTTCCTCTTCTTCTTTCTTCTTCTTCTCCTTCTCCTCCTCCTCCTTTTTCTCTTCTCCTTCTCCTCCTTTTTCTCCTCCTCTTCCTCCTCCTTTTCTCTTTCTTCTTTCCTCTCCTTCTTCTTTTGAGATGGAGTTTCACACTTGTTGCCCACACTGTGGCATGATCTCAGCTCACTGCAGCCTCCACCTCCAAGGTTCAAGCGATTCTTCTGTCTCAGCCTCCTGAGTAGCTGGGATTACAGGTGCTTGCCACCATGCCGGGCTAATTTTTGTATTTTTAGTAGAGATGGGATTTCACCATTTTGGCCAGGCTGGTCTCAAACTCCTGACCTCAGGTGATCGACCTGCCTCAGCCTCCCAAAGTGCCGGGATTACAGGCATGAGCCACCATGCCTGGCCCAGCTCTACTTTCAAACTGTGATATGGTTTGACTGTGTCCCCATCCAAATCGCATCTTGAATTGTAGCTCCCATACTTCCTACATGTCATGGGAAGGACCTGGTGAAAGGTAACTGAATCATGGGGGTGGGTTTTTCCCATGCTGTTCTCATGATTGTGAATAAGTCTCATAAGATCTGATGGTTTTATAAAGGGAGAGTTCCCCTGCACATGTCCTCTTGCCTGCTGCCATGTAAGACATCCCTTTGTTCTTCCTTCACATTCTGCCATCATTGTGAGGCCTCCCCATCCATGTGAAACTGTGAGTTCCTCAAACCTCTTTCCCTGATAAATTACTCAGTTTTGGGTATGTCTTTATTAGCAGTGTGAGAACAGACTGAAGCAGACTGTGTCTCAAGAACCTGTTCACTTCTCACTTCTCTTGTGAGTCTCCTGGTCCACATCACCACCAATTCCTGCCTGGACAATGCCAATGGCCTCCTCCCTTGCCACCAACCTCTCTTCGCTCAATTCTCAACCCAGCCTCTGGAAGAGTGATGCTAAAATACATGTCAGGTTAGGTCATTTGTCTGCTCAAAACCCTAGTGACTCCTACCTTAACGCAGAGTCAAAGCTAACATCCTCACAGTGGCCTGTCAGACCCCATGTGACATGCCTCCCTTCACCCTTATACCTCATTAGTCTCATCATCTACTCCTTTCTGCTTGACTTGCATCGCTCCAACCACACTGACCTCCCTGCTGTTCTGTTTTACCTTTTTTCTTGAGACAGGGTCTTGCTCTGTTGCCCAGGCTGGAGTGCAGTGTTTGAATCATGGTTCATTGCAGCCTTGACCTCTCAAGGCTCAAGCAATCCTCCTGTCTCAGCCTCCAGAGTATAGCTGGGACTACAGGCATGCACCTCCATGCCCGGCTAATATTTTTGTATTTTTAGTAGCAATGGGGTTTCACCATGTTGGCCAGGCTGGTCTCAAACTCCTGACAAGTGATCCGCCCGCCTCAGCCTCCCAAAGTGCTGGGATTAGAGGCGTGAGCCACTGTGCCCAGGCTGTTTCTTAAATAGATGTTGAATCTGTCCACTTCTTCCCATGTTCTTACCACGACTCTCTGCTAGGCTATGTAGGCACCTCCTTGTAACTTGCTTCCCAACTGGTCTCCAGGCATGCCCATATATCCCCTCTCTATTCTACACTGGTTACTGCTTTCTTCCCAGGAGCCTAGGATGAAGGTCAAAATCTCTAGCCTGGTCTCCAGGCCCCGCCCACCTCTGCAGCCCTCCCTCTCTGCAGTGCAGTCTTTCTGGCCTTCTCACCCTGCAAACATGTTTTTTGTTTTTCACCCGCAAATCCTTCTTCCCCTTGATGTCTTGCTTACCCTCAGGCCTTAGGCTCTTTCTGAATCCCTGAATGAAATCTCCCCATGATCCACTGTTAGAGCAACCCCCACATACCTGTTTTCTGTGAGTGTTCTCATAGTAGGGGCTATGTGGTTATCAATGTGCTGTTTTGATGGATGACTCTTTTACCCATGACACTGTAAGGTTAGAAGGGACCATACCTATGAGATTTTTGTCTCCTTATTTTCCCAATAAGCTGCCACCAAGCATGTAACAGGTGCTCAGTAACGTTGCTTGGTTGAGAGAACGTGTGGCAAGATACCCTGTGAGCAATTAATTTAGGCTGGTTCTCCACTGCTGTAGTTGTTTTTCACACCCCATCCCAAGGAGGCATGAGAGTTCTCAGGGGCATGTTAATGGCACTAGGACTGTAGGGCTAAGATGCAAAGTTGCCGTCAGCATGCTGGAGTCCCCCTGGGCTGTAGGCAAAGACAGAGCTCTTTTGTTTGGCAAGTAGAATTGGCCTACACATTGTTGTTATTTTAAAATTCAGATGAGTCGCTAACATGGAAAAATTGGGAGGTTTCACATAAAACTTGGAATATTTGGCTTCTTCTGAAAAATCGAATGATCTAGTGACCTTAGCCCTGCAGTGTATCAGTTGGCTGGAGCTGACCCGGGGCTGCCTGGGCTGGGGCCTGTGTGTGTTTCAGTTGCCACATGGAATGCTTCCTCCATCAGGCTACCTGACTGGCCGCTCTGGACAACAGAGGCTGTGGTGTCCAGCCTTGGCTTATGGAAACAACAGAGCTGGATGACGTGAAGTAAGAAGAGTTCTAAGGGTTGGGAGGGGTCAAGGGAGCCAGACCTGAGAGGCCAGAGGTGTCTGCAGACACGGAAGGATCTGGAATCCCTGGGAACCCTGGAACTGGGTTCCCAGCCTGGGCCAGTCTGCTGTGTCCAAGCTTGTGGGACCTTCAGGACCAGGAGGGCATGGCCAGGAGATGACCTGAAGAACTACAGGCCCTTTCTTGGAGGTTCTTGATGGTGTAAGACCTCCAGGATTCCCACCTGATAATAGGGAGAGGAAGAGTCCTCTTGAAAACATGACAGGCGTTAGATTTTCGTTGTTGTTGTTGCTATTCCAATAAGTACAGTGTGTGTGTGTGTGTGTGTGTGTGTGTGTGTGTGTGTATGTGTGTGTGTGTGTGTATGTGTGTGTTTGGGGGGCACTTTCAGAGTTAGAGTTAATTGATTTTAGAACAAAAACAACACAGCTTTCTTATATGCAAACACTGTGGACAAAATCCACACCTGCCTCAAATAAATTATATTCCCCATATTCTCAAGAGATTCAATCTTTCTCTTTGAGGAACGTTTTCAAATCCATCTTCAATCTGTTTGTACTAAGAACGTGGGCATACTTTATTCCGTGTTTCTCTTTCTTCTTGTAGTTTGTGTGTGTGTGTGTGTGTGTGTGTGTGTGTGTGTGTGTGTGTGTTTCAAGATAAGGTCTCACTGTATCACCAGGCTGGAGTGCAGTGGCTTGATCACAGACCACTGCAGCCTCAACCTCATAGGATCTTTTGTGCATGCCACCATGCCTGATTAATTTATTAATTTTTGTTTTTGGTAGAGACAGAGTATTCCCTATGTTGCCTAGGCTGGTCTTGAACTCCTGGGCTCAAGTGGTCCTCCTGCTTTGGCCTCCAAAAGAGTTGAGATTACAGGTGTGATCCACTGTGCCCAGCCTCTTTTGTAGTTTTAAAGTCCATGCTTATAAGAAGTCCATTATGACACTGCTCACTGGCACATATATTTTGAGAGACTGTGGGAAAATCCATGTCTCTTGAGAGTCAAAAGTCAAAAGCCAGATGTCACAGGCTATTAAAAAGAGGTTTCTTTGTGAGATGGAGTCTTGCTCTGTCACCCAGGCTAGAGTGCAATGGCAACTTCTGCCTCCCGGGTTCAAGTAGTTCTCCTGCCTCCACCTCTCAAGTAGCTGGGATTACAGTTGTGTGCCACCACGCCCGGCTAATTTTTGTATTTTTAAGCAGAGACGGGTTTCAACATGTTGATCAGTCTGGTCTCAAACCCCTGACCTCGTGATCCGCCCCCTCAACCTCCCAAAGTGCTGAGATTACAGAGGTGAGCCACCGCACCTGGCTAAGAGCTGGTTTTTTTTTGTTGTTGTTGTACCTGTGCATGTCAAGAAAGAAAAGAGCTGTTTTAACTTCAGACTCATAAAAAAGTTCCAATTTAATTCAGACTTGCTATGGTGTCAGAGCAATCTTCATCTACAAGAGTTTCGTGAAGATCTTCTAGAATTTCAGATTATTACATTTCCTTTCTAGTTATGGAGAACAAGGGCTCAGCTCCTTTAGGCAAATGGTATAGGACATATTCTTTCTGTTCCCATCCCAGCTTAGTTTTTTGCCAAACTGGTATCTGAATCTTTGTTTTACAGAGTCAGGAAAAGTGTGGAGAGGAGCAAGAGGCATAAAGAAAAGGGAAAGGATGATGGAGGAAACTCAAGTCCATGTTGATTAAGGGGAGCTATGATTCAGGAGTGGGGGGAACAGAATGCTGGGGCCAGGCTGGGGAATTGGCATTGGGTGGAAGAGGCTCTAGAAGTGAGAAATATTTCTGTGGGCTAGGAACTGGGTCCTTTTCAATGTTCCTATAAGTAGGGTTTGGATTGGAATTCGTTTTTAATTATTTGACCTCTTCATATGTGACTCTGCAGAACTGAGCCACTTGGAGCTCTGCAATTTGTTAGGGTTATGCAAGTTTAGCCTACGGGGCTTATGGCAAAATAGTTTCGATAAGGAGAAGATCAACTTTTCTACCTGAGGTCTTGGTTAAGCAATTAAAGCCTGGATCAAGCTTCACCTCCTTGTGTGAAGCCTTTATTCCTCTAGCAATTAGCTAGCTTGTTGACGTGCCCACCCCAGTCTGTTCATCATTCAGTTTTAGTACTTACCCCTCTGTATGCCAGTTTGTCAGTTTAAATGTCTGTGTCCCTTCCATGGCTGCAGGGTTATGCAGAATAGGGACCAACTATGTTTTATTGCCCTTTATAGATTCAGCCCATAGCTAAGACTGCAATGGCTGGCACACATTATATATTTAGAAAATGTTTGCTGAATGAATAAATGAGGCTACCAATGGGGACAGTTCCCTTACAATTATCTTTTTTTTGAGACAGATTTTTGCTCTTGTTGTCCAGGCTGGGGTGCAATGGCGTCCTCTTGGCTCACTGCAACCTGCACCCCCTGGGTTCAAGCGATTCTTCTGCCTCAGCCTCCTGAGTAGTTGGGATTACAGCGTGTGCCACCATGCCCAGCTAATTTTTGTATTTTTAATAGAGACGAGGTTTCACCATGTTGGCTAGGCTGGTCTTGAACTCCTGACCTCAGGTGATCTGCCCTCCTTGACCTCCCAAAATGCTGGGATTACAGGCATTAACCACCATGCCTGGCCCACTTAAGACTTTCATATATCTTTAGGCTCATAACCAAGGGCTACTGAAGACATTCAGGTAGTATTGGGCCCTTGAAGTTATGATCTTGATAAATGATTTGGGGAAGGGAAAGACTGTGAATTAGTAAGTTAGTAGATGATTCTAAGCTGGCCTACAAACACAGCCTCATTTTGTTAGGGACCCCTGTCTTTTTCTAATGACCCACATCCAGTTAATAAGCAAATCCTCTTGGCTTCTCCTGCAACACACAGCCTGGATCCAGCCACTTCTCATCACTGCCTTCACTACCCCTAATTCAAGCCACAGCTTCTCACACCTGGATGGCTATAATGTGCTCCTGATCAGTCTCCCTGCTTTCACCCCAGCCCCTACAGTGTGTTCTCTACCCACCAACCAGATAATGACCCTCCTCTGCTCAAAGTCCTCCAACAGCTCCCATGAAACTCAGAGCAAAAGCCACAGTCTTCTCAATCTGGTCCCTGCTGCCTCCCTGACCTCACCTGCTCCAGGAGCCTTGGGCTGCTTGCACCTCCTGAAATGCACCCAGCGCACTCCTATGACTCTCGCCTTGAGACTTTGCCCCAGACATCAGCATGGCTCTTTCCCTCACTTCCTTTGGGTTTTCCCAGTGAGGTCTCCTAGGCTTCCCTATTTAAAATGGCGGCATTCCTGGCCAACACTCCCTGGCCCCCTTCCTGTTTAATTCTTCTCTGCAGCACTCAGCTCCAGCTGACCTATATTTTGCTTTATTTATCGATCGATCGTCTGCCTGTCACCAGTAGAACGAGGGCGCTTCATGAGGGCCAGGACTTTTGTTTGCTCTGTCCATGATTGGGTCCCAGTGCCTGGAAGGGCATCTGGCACACAGAAGTGCTTCACAGCGATTTGTGGAATAAATGCAGACAGCTCTCTTGGGCAGCAGGTGGGTCGCTTCCATGTGGCACCTGCCTCTGTCTCTGATGCTTGCTAGGATCATGCTGGGATAGTTGTGTGTATGTGTGAGATGTCTGCAGCTTAATCATGGAGGATTCACATTGACTTTTTGCCTTCTTCTGGAGAGATCCAGTGGCTCTGGGCATGGGAGGATAACTGAACAAAGGGAACCCAGGTGTTCAGGGAGTGAGACAAGTCTTCAGTTTCACAATGGATAGAAATCAGAGGAGGTTATGCTTTGTGGTCAGACCTAAGGGTATATAGAATCCAGCCTCAAAGGAAAACAGCCCCGACCCTGGAAAGCTCATGCTACTCCCATGTCAGCTAGGGGGCTCTGGCCTGGACTCAGAAAGGCTCTGCCCAGGAGAAGAAGAGGTGTGTGTGTTGCTCCAGGAGTCTGGTGGAGGACATTGGGGCTGGAATTGCTTTTATTGGATAAGTCTTCTCTGGATTGAGGCATTCATCTTAAGAAACTTTTGTTTCCTGTACTGCATAGGGCTGGACACTGGATCTATACTCTGTGCCTATAATTTTTTAAACCTGTCCAGGGTTTTCATTTTTATAAATCTTAGAACTTTTTCCTTTTTTTTAATGGACACAATAAGATTGGCGTGCAAATGAACAGTGGTGTGATGAGCAAAAGTGTCATGAGGTCTGTGTGTTTCCTTTGCTGTGACCCAGGGAGTGGAGGCTTGTGGTTCCAGAATATTGAGTAGGCACAGAGAGCTATGGAGCCCCAGAGAGCCAGGCAGGTGGTAAAATGCCAGTGTGGTTTTGGCGCTGGGGCAAAGAAAATCTCAAATCTCCATTCATTCCCAAGGTCCCCAGAGTGTCTGAGGCTCTAGAGAGGCTCACTGAGACTGTGAATTGGGCACAGGCTGCATGCCTTGGGGGATGAGCCTAGAGACTTTTCACTTCTGGGGTCTGCCCAGTATGTTCCTCTAAAGTTGTAATAATAAGTGCATCATTACCAAGCATTACAGCAGGTACTGGTTTGCATCAGGGCTGCTGGCATTGTCTGTGGGCATCATTAGGAAACCAATCTGGGAAATCAATCTGAACAAAGACCACACAAAGCCACAGGAGTGAAAAAAAACCAAACAATGGCCCATGAGCTTGAGTGTGGGCAGATATAGAGGGAAAGTACCCTAGTCTTTATTTGCAGGAAGATTGCCCTGAACCGTGAACTTCAGACCAAGACAAGAACCCAAGATCAAGGCAGATTCTACCTTAGCATTAAGGAAAGTTCTCCTCTCACCAACAGGGGCAGGGAGTGACAGGCATCAGAGAGGCCATCGGGCCTGGGAGAGAGAAGAGGAGCAGAGAGAAGCACGCACTGCATGCTGGGCTTTTCACACATGAGAATGCCTTAAAAATAACCCTCTAGTCGTTATTACTGTTCCCATTTTCTAGATGAGGATAATATAGCTCAGAAGCTGATAATTTACTATCTCAGCGCTTCTAAGTGTTAGGCTGGGATTTAAGCCTGTCTTCCTCATCCATGTCTTTTTAAATTCCTTCCTTCCTTTATTCAACACATCTGCATCCAGCCTTTGCCTAGGTGCTGAGTACCCTGCAGGGACCAAATCAGGAATGTTCCTGCCCTCAGGGACCTTTCGACCTATGGGCATGATGACAGTGAACAGAGTTACAAACCATGATGTAATCACAGATGGCAATAGTGCCCTAGGGGAAATAGGCAGGGTGCAGGGACAGGGCAACAGTGTGGGGGCAGGGATGCCTTAGGTTGGGTGTCAGGACTGGCTCCATGCAGAGACTGAAGAGAAGATGGAGCCCTGCCTTGGGGTGGGGACAGCAATGATGCCGGGAGGGAGGGAAGGGTGTGCAGGTTAGAGGAGCCGAGGGAGCGCCAGACGGTGGTTCTCCGAAGTGTATGTATGCCCTTTCACTCCAGCATGTGGCTTGGCAAGAGAACCATTGGAGTCAGAAGAGGAAATACCACATTACACAGTGGGTAGGAAACTGACGGCCCTTAGAAGTCTAAGACGGTATGGGCTGAAAATACCAGCTGCTTCCCGCTAGGTGTAGGCACAGGCCTGCTGAGAGATTTCTATGGCATTATTAAGGGAAAGCAGGAGGGTGGGGGCTCCGTCCTCTTGTGGGTGAGGGCTGGGCAGCCACCTGTCTTCCCACAGCACAAGCACCGACCCTGCCAAGTCAGAAAAGAGGCTGGGATAGGGCCACACGGGAGTCAGGGACTGGGGAGAGGGCTGTCCCCAGTGGCAACCCTGATGCTATTTCTCAAGGAGGGGAAAGGAGAGGAAGGAGGGAGTTAACCCAGTCAAAGACTGCTTTGCAGTGAGCACTGTGCTGTTTCCTGTGACTCATTTCATGTGGGGAAACTGAGGCTCAGAGAGGCAAATTACCTTGCCCAAGTTCACGAATCCAGTAAGGGTGTGCCGTGGAGTCTTCCTGGCTTCAAAACCCAGGTTCTCTCCTGTGAACCGGGCTGAGGGGCAGCAGATTACCTGGCCTCAGGAAGGAGTGGGGCCCCAAAGAAGCAGGACCTGGGGTGATTCTGGGGCCAGGGGAGGGAGGGAATGGCATTTCACACAGGTGAAATGCTGATGTACTGAGATAGGCTTTTCTTGGAGGATCAGAAAGACCTGAGTTCAAATGCCAGCCTGTGCCAACTGCTGGAATCTTGCAGCCAGATGGAACACCTTGAATATCCGTGCGGCCCCTCCCCCAGCCTGCCACCCCCAAGAGGAGGCCCCCACAGCTCCTCTTGCCTCTGGCTGCCTGAGTAAGCAGTCCCCTAGAAGAGCCTGACTCATTCACTTTGGCTCCCTGCCACCAGAGCTGCAGGGAGGACAGTAGCCCAGTGGCCGGTACATCCCAGCTTGGACTGACTGCCCAGCCTCCCCTGGGGAGCCGATGGGGACAATTCCCCCCATGACTCTGCTCCTGGTACCTGCACAAGCCTAGGCCTCCCAGGTCAGCTCTCATTCCCCGGCACAGACCTGTCCTACCTTCTTGTATGTGGTTCTATGTTTATGTGTCATTGTCCCTCATTAGGCTGTGAGCTCTTGCAGGGCAGAGATGCCTGAGTCATCTCCCATCCCCAGTGCTCACGACAGGACTTGGCACCATGTAGGGGCTGCTCAGCAAATATTTGCTGAATTCCTATCCAAATCAAACAGGAAACCCCCCTGCCCTTGCCTGGGGGCAGTTGCCTGTGGAGCTGGGCCCCTGACTGCGGCTTCTGCAGGCTGCTCACCCGGCTGCAGCCCTCCGGTGCCAGGCGCGCACAGGCATCTGTCACATCTCAGCATTGTTTTCCTTCCGATGCTGCTTTCGATTGCTGGTTTTATTCCAGCCCATTCTCACTTTCTGTCTTGGAAAATCACAAGGAAACTCCACGCTGCTCCTGGAATTCTTGCCAATGAGATTCAAGAGGAATTGAGCACACGGTGCTGAGCTGCCCCCAACACAAAGACACTGCTACTTTCAGGGTGGTAGCCTTCCTTCTATCAGCCTGGCCCCCCCACCTTCCCCAGGTGAGAGGGGGGCAGCGTGTGTGCCTGGCTGGCTCACCCAGTTCTCACCCACAAAGTGCCCCAGGTTACTTCGCCCGGGGCTGGAGGATGTGGGTTGCTGGGTAAACATGGAAGCAAGGTTGCCCCATGAGAACAGCCCCTTCCCTCATCCCAGTCCGCACTCACAACCTACTCTCCTAAAGTGTTTTTAAAAACCACAGCTTCTTTCCAGTTTCTTACTAGCCGTGTGACTTGGGACAAATGACTTATGCTCCTCTGTGCCTCAGTTTCCTCATCTGAAAAATGGAGATGATTGTTACACGATTAAATGAGAGACGGTGGCAGTGCCCAGCGAAGGGCATGGTGTACTGTGGGCATTCAGTGACTTCTGGCTGTGACGCTGACGACCTGTGTTAGTGCCAGCACAAGCTCTCTGAATCCAGGCCTTTGCCGGGCAGCAGGTTCCTTGGGGCTAAGCCCTGTTGCCATGAAATCAATCAACTCAGTGCTCGGACCCTCCCAGGCACACTGTTCCAGAGCAGGCTTACAGTCAGTCTCCTACCCGTCTCTGGAAGAGTCCGGAAGTGGATGGGGAGCCGAGGCCGCCATGTATATCAGAGGCAGTACCCAGCGAGGTGTGACTCTCTGTGGCTCCTCCGAGCAGGCTCCTGAGAACACACGTTAGACGGAATCCTATTTCCTCCTTGGTTGGAGATTATGCAGTGAAGTGGGAGAAGTGTGGACTTGGCCTCCCATCACGGCCACTTCTGAGCTGAGTGACATGTGACAAATCACCCAACTTCCCTCATGCTTATGGGAATGGGAGGGATGTCAGGAGGTTCCTGTGTGGACGTGAGTGTAAGGGGCCTGCGTGGGGCCAAGGGTGTGCAAATGAAAACAAAACACTGCTCCTAAGAGAGCATTGACCTTATCAAGCGATCCTGTCATCCCAAGTCTGTTTGGTTGGAGGCCTCCTTGGTGAGGGGCCACAGCATCCGAGGCAGAAGGCAGAGTATTTTTTGTGATTGGCTCCACTGCATGTCATCAAATGAAGGGGAAACCGAGACTGACAGTCCCCTAGCTGTGGGGGGATCTCGCCTGTCCGGATCCTGTCACAGGATGAAACCCCTAGGATTGGAGGCAAGGTGGCCTCCTGGGCCTGGGATGCAGGCTGACTGGATTTGAACGTCTCCATCCTCACTCCTGCCGGACCTTGGCCAAGTCTCTTAACTTTTCTGAACCTGTTTCTTCACCTGGAAAATTGGGTTAGCAATATTCTTTTGAAGGCAGCTTTGTGAGGCTGGAGGTTGATAACAGGTTCTGCTTCCTAGGGACTCGTTGCTGTTCTTTTTGTTTGTTTATTTATTTGAGATAGAGTCTCACTCTGTCACCCAGGCTGGAGTGCAGTGGTGTGATCTCAGCTTACTGCAACCTCTGCCTCCTGGGTTAAGTGATTCTCTTCCCCCAGCCTCCCTAGTAGCTGGGATTACAGGCCCATGCCACCACACTTGGCTATTTTTTTTTTTTTAATTTTTTGTATTTTTAGTAGAAATGGGGTTTTGCTATGTTGATCAGGCTGGTCTCGAACTCCTGACCTCAGTTGATCTGCCTGCTTTAGCCTCCCAAAGTGCTGGGATTACAGGTGTGAGCCANTTTTGCTATGTTGATCAGGCTGGTCTCGAACTCCTGACCTCAGTTGATCTGCCTGCTTTAGCCTCCCAAAGTGCTGGGATTACAGGTGTGAGCCACCACACCCAGCTGACTCGTAGCTGTTCTAAGCCATCCTGTGAAGTGGTTACAGCGATCACATCCTCACTTGACAGATGGGGAAACTGAGGTGCAGAGCGATCAGTGATCTGCTGGTTCATTCACTCATTCACCCCATTTCCTGACCTGATCCCTGCTCCCTTCTTTTCTCTCATCTGCCACCTACCCTCACATTGGAATCATGACATGAGTTACACACATGTCCCCAGACTCACCAGGCTAACTCAGCCTCTGCCTTTGCATTCCCCCTGTAAAGTCTGTCTCCTCATCTCTGCCTGACTCAGCTGTGCGTGTTAAGGTTCGGCTCAGGTGCAGCCTCCTCCAGGAAGACCTCCCTCCTAAGCACTAGTGGGAGGTTCTCCTTTAGCCTGGGTTCACCTATACCTGGGTGTGATCACCTACACGGTAATCATGGAGTAAACTGACACCATACTTTTTGTCTCCTGTGCACTGTGCATGCCCCTTACAAACACTGTTTCGTTTAGTTTGCCCTACAACTCGTCAACGTAGATGTTATTATTTTTTTTCTGTGTCACAGTTGAGGAGCCAGGATTTGAACTCAGATGAGCCCTTTTTAGCTCTCCATGGGACACCTGGTTATGCACCTCTTTTTACTCATCTCTTTCACTGGACCTTGGCGGACTTGTCTCTGTATCCCCAGGGCCCTGCACCACACAGGGATTCAAATAATAGTTGTTGAATGAACCTGAGCACTCACGATATGTTTCTAGAGTAATAATAGTCACAAAAAAAAAAAAAAAAAGAGACTGAACTCAGTGAAGTATCTCAGGATCCCATCCTCCTCCATGGTTTAAGACAAGTTCTCAATAGGAGCCCAAGTCCTCTGAGAGGAGACCCTTGCCCAGGTTGGTCTACGGGTGCCAGGTCCAGTGCCTGGCACGGAGGACGTGCTTGGAAAATGCAGATGTGACCGGTAGCGGTCTTCCCCTTTTGAGCGTGGTCACTTAGGCAGTTCTGCTTTTTGTGAACCGAGACTACTTGGGGACCTCCGAGTCCAAAGGTCTTTGGTTTTCGCCAAGGGGTACTTCGAGGAAAGGGCCACCCCTACTCTCTATACTCAGGGAAATTGGATTTCTGATGACTGCTGCACGCATAAGCAAGAAATAAAATGACAAAGCAGTATTAAAGTTCCAGTGCTCAGAATACCCCTCTTCTCCAGGCATCCTGAGTGTTTTTCTTTTTAGAGCAAAACCCTGTAATATTAATAAATGACAGAGAGAAGGATAGAAAAACGACTCTTTCCCTTTGACATGGTGAAGATCACAGGGACTAGAGGGACCTTTAATCTTTATTAATGCGTCGAGAGGGGGCCTCTCCCACAAGCTGTGGGAAGCAGACATCCAAAGAGTTTGCAGCGCTTGCAGTCCTCAGCATCCCTGGGCGCCTCAGATGACTGCCTGGTACTGTTCAGAGTCTAGCAGGACCGCGTCATGGGGACCCGCTGTGTCCTGGGCAAGAACAAGGCAGCCCTAACCCAGCTCCCATCTGTGGGGGGCTGGAAGACAGGGAAATTCAGGACACAGGCCTCGATCACATGGGCCTGTTTCTAACCAAGGGCACCGATGCCCTGAAGAGGCTCGGAAGGAGCCAGGCTGTCGGTTGCAGGGACGAGCACAAATCATGCCTAGGAGGGGTCACACCTGAGTTCATTATGGAGCGCATCCAATAACTAGCTTCTTTGTTTTTATACTGCTCCCCTCTGCACCTCGTGGCTAAATGCATCTTCCCACCCTTCCTCCCCTGTGGCTGGACATTGCATGAGGGAGGCTGGCAAAACCTGTATTATGCAAGCCTAATTCCACTGACTTAGTGAGTCAGGACTTGCAAGGTGCATACAGGGGAGAGCCACAGAATTGAAAAGCTTATCGTAAGGATTTCAGAGCCAAGAAAGTTACAGGGTCAAACACGCACACATGCACACACACACACACTGAGAAATGAATAGGCACATTTTGACCTCCACCCATTCATCTATCTGCCCATTCATTCGTTCATTCAAAAATGCTTATTGATCACCTACTCGATGAGAAGCGCTGTTCTAGCCACCGGGGCTCCAGCAGCGAATGGGACAGCCAAGGTCCTTGTTCCCTTCAGCTTACGCTCATTCCGCTAGAGAGCATCCCTGGGTGCCAGGCCCATCGCAGGGTTAATCGCACTAAGGATGCATTATTATGCAAAGAGGATGGACACCACCCACACCCCTTTCCGGGCAAGGGATCTAAGCATCAGGGAGATCAGCCTGTCCAAGACCTCACACTGGGTTGTGGACCCAGAATCTGAACCTAGATTTGAGGCCGACTCTCTTTCTACTCAATGCTCAAAGCTGAACCAACAAACCCGAGCTGAGAGCAATGGTGCAATCTCGGAGGAAGCATCTAGCTGAAGTGTGCTCAAATAAGGCATCGTCTAATTCGATTATGCTTGCTAGACTGCAATGTAATAAAACAGTTTTCATATAAGCATCATCTCCTAATGTTTACAGAACACGAAAGCAAAATTAAGAGAGGAATTTCCAGGGAGAAAAGCATGTGTTTTAGGCTGATGTAAAGAGAACAGACCCAGAAGAAATTGATTTTTGAGTTTACATCTTAGCTCTGACAAGGGGGTGACTAGTGAACTGGGAGGGTGGGACCCCATGAAGGGCCAGGCTGGTGCCCAGAGGGAGCTGGTGAGAGTGGGCGGGGCTGCTAGAAGGACCCCAGGATGGAGGAGAGAGGCCACAGGGAGAGGCTTGTTAAAAGGAAAAAGGGCTGGTGAAGGCAGGCCACAGTGAAGACGGGTGGCCTGTGGGATTTATTTCCCACACCTCTTTGCTCCTCTCCAAGCCGGCAACTTCTCTTCCCAGTGTCTACCATTCACATGCAGCCAGAGTGACTTTTCTTTTCTTTTTCTTTCTTT
>NW_016108037.1:175174-184409 GCF_001604975.1 Cebus imitator | reverse complement strand
TAACAAGAGCTGGTCCTGTTTTATTACGCACTTGGTCTAATGACTGCTGGTTCACTCTGATCCAAAGAAGCCCAGAATACACTACTTTTGTTGTTTTTTTTGAGATGGAGTCCCACTCTGTTACCCAGGCTGGAGTACAGTGGTATGATCTTGGCTCTCTGCAACCTCCACCTCCTGGGTTTAAGCAATTCTCCACCTCAGCCTCTCAAGTAGTTGGAATTGCAGAGGCGTGCCACCACCCCCGGCTAATTTTTTGTATTTTTAGTAGAGACAGGATTTCACCATTTGGCCAGGCTGGTCTTGAACTCCTGAGCTCATGATCCACCCACCTTGGCCTCCCAAAGTGCTGGGATTACAGGTGTGAGCCACTGCACCCTGCCCCAGAGTGACTTTTCTAGCAAAGTAGAGCTTGATGATGAGTATGTGGGCCCTGGAGCCAAGCTGCCTGGGTTCAAAGCCTGGTCTGTTCCTTCCTATGTTGTGTGACCCTGGGCAGATTACTTAACCCTTCTAGACATCCCTTTCCTCATCTCAATCTCCAAATGAGGACTGAAGTAGTGCAGACTCAGAGTTCTCACGAGGATTGACGACCAATGGGTGTGAAGCAAGTACATAGTGCCTGGCACATAGTAAATGCTCAGTTAGCATGAGCTGCTTTCATTATTTTAAATCTGCTTAGACTGCTCCACTTTTTAAAACCCATGAGTGCAAACACCAACGACTTGTCTCAAAAAAGGACAAGCAACTTGAACAGACATTTTTCCAAGGAAGGTGCTAGTTAAAATGACCAATAAGCAAACACGTGAAAAGATGCTTATTATTATTGATCCTTAAGGAAAAGCAAGGCAAAACCACAATGAGATACCACTTCACTCCGGGATGGTAACTTAAAAAAAAAAAACAAAAACCCAAGAAAATAACCAGTGTTGGTGAGAATGTGGAGAAATTAGAATCCTTGTGCACTGTTGGTGAGAATGTAAAATAGTACAACCACTGTTAAAAATCGAATTACCACATGATGCGGCCATTCCATTTCTGGGTATCTACCCAAAAGAATTGAAACCTGGGTCTCAAAGAGATATTTGTGTAGCTATGTTCACAGTAGCATTTTTCACTATAGCTAAAATCCAATAGCAACCTGTGTCTGTCAATGGATGAATAGGTAAGCAAAATCGGGTATATAAATATATGGTGGAATATTATTCAGCCTTCAAAAGGAAGGTTGTTATGTGCTACACCATGGATGAAACTTGAGGACATTATGGCATATGTGAAATAAGCCAGACATAAAAAGATAAATACTGTTGGGTGCGGTGGCCCACACTTGTAATCCTAGCACTTTTGGAGGCTGATGTGGGAGGATCGCTTGAGCAGACCAGCCTGGGAAACATAGTAAGACCTCGTCTCTACAGATAATGGAAAAAATTAGCTGGGTATGGTGGCGCGCACCTAGGGTCCCAGCCACTTAGAAGGCTGAGGTGGGAGGATTGTTTAAACCCAGGTGGCTGAGGCTGCAGTGAGCTGTGATCATGCCATTGCTCTCCAGCCTGGGTGACAGAGGGAAACCCAGTCTCAATAAACAAACAAATAAATACTGTATGATTCAACTTATATGAGGTCCCCAGAATGGTGACAATCATAGAGATAGAATATAGAAGCATGGTTGCCAGAGGCTGAGGGGCAGTGGGAATGGGGAATCATTGTTTGATGGGGACAAAGTTGTGGCTCTACAAGAAGAGAAGAGTTCTGCAGATGGATGGTGGTGATGGTTGCAGATGAATGTATCTAATGCCACAGGACTCTACACTTACAGATTGCTGAGATGGTAAATGTTATGCTATGTTTATTTTACCACAATTTAAAAAATGGAGAAAAAAAAACCCAAGAAGGCTATGAGCGGAGCCTCTTCTCTGCCTTCAGAGGGAACCATACTTCCTAACTTCCTAGCTTGGCATTCAAGGCCTCTGTGGCTCTTCTAGTTTCTCTGTCACAGCTTCCTCTCTCCATCCTGTCTCCCATTAGACTGGATGGCCCACCTCCCCTGCCAGCACCTTGTTCTTTGACACTCCAAGCCTTTGTTCCTTCTTTCTCTGCAAGAACTGCTCTCCCAGCACCCCACTTGACCCACACACAACATGGGGTCAACTTTTTTGTTGTTTTGTTTTGAGACAGAGTTTCGTTCTGTCGCTCAGGCTGGAGTGCAGTGGCGCAATCTTGGCTCACTGTAACCGCTGCCTCCTGGGTTCAAGTGATTTTCTCCTGCCTCAGCCTCCTGAGTAGCTGGGATTATATGCCACTGCCATGATGCCAGGCTAAGACAGGGTTTCACCATGTTGGCCAGGCTGGTCTCGAACTCTTGACCTCAGCCTCCCAAAGTGCTAAATTACAGCTGTGAGCTACCCGCACTCAGCTGGGATCCGTTTTTAAGACTCGGCTCCCACCTCGGAGAGAACTTTCCTCACCCTGTCCACCCTGGAACTTACCACTTCCTCTTTTGTGCTACACTGAGCTCCTGTCTGGATTTTTTCCCTAACACCTCCTGATTTTATACTCTGAGCTGTTTATATGGCTGTGCAGCCCACTGGACAGTGAGGGCCCATGCCTTGTACCCCCCGCACCAGGCCAGCCCAGTACTTTGCGCCGAGCCTCAGGGAGTAGTTGCTGAATGGATTTGGCTCTCGAAAAAGGAGGAAGCGCAGGCCGGATGGAGGACTGATGACCTGTTATTATTACAAAGTAAGCGTATGCCTAGGCGATGGGAAATATGGAATCCACGTGGAACCTTGAAAGGCTGTTTGGTTTATTTCCCTGGTGAAAAACCCTTTGAGACAAAGAGCCTGGGGAGGGAAAGCTACATTTTGCCTTCATGTCGCCTCTGAACAGAGAGGCAAAAAGCAAGGGTTCGTGTTTCTCCTTCGAGAAATTAGGTCACTGGGTGTCGTTAAGTGTGCCTGACAGAGCTATGCTAATCAGTTCTCTTCTGGCCTAAATATCTGGTAATTATCTTGGTTTTTCGCTTTGCCAGACTTGGCTTCCTAAAACAGTTCATCCACGCTGTTCCTTCTCGGCTCAAAACCTTCAAGGATAATGTTCACCACCACCATCAAACAGCAAGCATGCCTCGCGCTGGCCCCATGCTGGGCGCCGTTCTAAGCGTTTTAACTGCGTGAACTCTTCAGACACAGCCACAGCCTCTGAGGCAGGTGATACTATTAGGCCCAGTTCAGAGGGGAGGGAATGGAGGCTCACAGCTTCCGGGGCCTGCAGCTCGGCGTCCTGATGCCTCTGCCATGCTCCGGGCCCCTCTCTCCCTCCTTATCCTTGTTTGTGACTCCTGGCACTCAGTCCTCACCCTGGTCATGCACCGCCCTGTGCTTCCCAAGACAAGGCAGAGCTGCAGGTGACCCAGGGTCTCCGCCTTCTCCCGTGTACTTGCCCATCTCTGTTAGCCAGGGTTCTCCAGAGAAACTGAGCCAATAGGATATATATATAGAGAGAGGTATAAGAGGAGACTTATTACAGGAATTGGCTCATGCTCTTAGGGAGGCCCAGAAGCCCCACAATGTGCCATCTGCACGCTGGAGAACAGGAAAGCTGGTGGTGCGATTTGGTCTGAGTTCAAAGGTCTGAGAACTAGGGGAGGAATTTTTTTTTTTTTTTTTTTTTGAGACGGAGTCTTGCTCTGTTGCCAGGCTGGAGTGCAGTGGCACAATCTCAGCTCACTGCAACCTTTGCCTCCTGGGTTGAAGCAGTTCTCCTGCCTCAGCCTCCCTAGTAGCTGGGACTACAGGCACGCACCACTATGCCCAGCCAGTTTTCGTATTTTTTAGTAGAGATAGGGTTTCACTATGTCCGCCTGGATGACCGCGACTTCTTAACTTTGTAATCTTCCTGCCTCAGTTTTTTTTTTTTTTTTTGAGACAGGTTCTTGCTCTGTTTCCCAGGCTGGGTTGCAGTGGCACAATCATCACTCACTGTAGCTTCAACCCCCTGGGCTCAAACAATCCTCTTGCCTCAACCTCCAGAGTAGCTGGGAACTACAGGTGCACACCACCATCCCGGCTAATTTTTAAATTTTGTTTTTCTTGTAGAGGCAGTGTTTCACCATGTTACCTAGGCTGGTCTCAAACTCCTGAGCTCAAGAGATCACACCTGCCTTGCCCTCCCAAAGTGCTGGGATTACAGGTGTGAGCCACCCTGCATGGCTGGGTGTAAGGTCTTGGTCTGAGTCCAAAGGCCAGAGAACCGGGAGCACCCACGTCAGAGAGCAGGAGAAGATGGATATCCCGGCTCAAACAGAGAGGGTGAATTTGCCCTTCTTCAACCTTTCTGTTTGATCTGGTTCATCGGTGGATTGGATACCTGCCCACATTGGTGAGGACAGACCTTCTTTTCTTAGCCTGCTGATTCAAATGCTAATCTCTGCCAGAAGTGCCCTCCCAGACACACCCAGAAATAATGTTGTACCAGCGATCTGGGTTCCTTTAGCCCAGTCAAGTTGACACATAAATTTAACCATCATACCACCCACCTAGAATGCCTGCCTGTGTCAGTTCTGTATCTCCTAGGCATCCTTGAAGGCACTGCCTATGTCTAGACTCTGCCAGAAAGTCCTCGCTGAGACCAGGCGTTGTGGCTCACACCTGTAATCCCAGCACTTTGGGAGACTGAGGCGGGTGGATCAACTGAGGCCAGGAGTTCAAGACTAGCCTGGCCAACATGGTGAAACCCCATCTCTACTAAAAAAAAAAAGAAAAAAAGCCAGGCATGATGGCAGGTGCCTGTAATCCCAGCTAGTGGGAGGCCGAGGCAGGAGAACTGCTTGAACCTGGGAGGCGGAGGTTGCAGTGAGCTGAGATCCTGTCATTGCACGATTCGTTTATTTGTTTTTTGTTTTTCTTTTGTTAAAACTTCTTTCTCTTTTCTTTTCTTCCTTTCTCCCTCCCTCCCTTTCTCCCTCTCTCTCTCTCCCTCCCTCCCTCCCTCCCTCCCTTCCTTCCTTCCTTCCTTCTTTTGTTTTTTGAGACAGTCCCATTCTGTTACCCAGGCTGGAGTGCAATGGAGTGATCTCAGCTCCCTGCAACCTCCGCCTCGCATGTTCAAGTGATTCTCCTGTCTCAGCCTCCCGAGTAGCTGGGATTATAAGTGCCTGCTGCCATGCCCGGCAAATTTTTGTGTTTTTAGTAGAGATGGGGTTCTGCCATGTCGGCCAGGCTGGTCTCAAACTCCTGACCTCAAGGTGATCCACCTGCCTTGGCCTCCCAAATGCTGGGATTACAGGTGTGAGCCACCATGCAGGCCTCTTTCCATATTTAGATTATAAATGATTTGAATGCAGGGATTCAACTGTCTGTGTCTGTGCCTCCACCCTAATCTAACTGTAAGATTCCCCTTACAAACTTAATTCATTCAAAACATCAACAGCAAACATGAGTAAACTTTTTACTGTGTGCCAGATACTGTGAGCAGCATTGGGTGCTGGGCTAGATGCAGATGGACAGCTGACTAAAGGGCAAATATGAAAAGAGAATTAAAAAAAAAAAACCCCAGTAAATTAGGGCCAGTTCATTTTTTTTGAAACCAAGGCTCCAGTGTCCCAACTTTTGGGACCTAACAAAATATGTTGTTAATTACAAACAGAATGAAATATAGCATATAAATATAGATGATAGCTTAGCATCTTCTGACTGATTGGCTTGTTTGGAGGGGTCTGTTTTAGAGTTTGTATCTTTATAACCTGGTAGTCTCTCTGGGCTGTTATAAAAGTAATGATTGTCATGAAAGCCAAAAAAAAAAAAAAATCGAGCTTTTGTGTTAGGCTTTACTTAAAATGTATTTCATGTCTGCACACTTCCTCAGGGCAGTATTCTAGAAGCCAGGAAGGGACTCTGGTGGGGTTATCTTTTTTGGGGGTGTGGGACAGGGTCTCTCTGAGGCCCAGGCTGGAGCGCAGAGGCATGACCTTGGCAGTCTCAACCTCCTGGGCTCAAGTGATCCTCCCACCTCAGTCCCTCAAGTAGCTGGGACTATGGGTGCAAACCACCACACGCTGCTAATTTTTCAATTAGCCTCATCATACCTAGTTCTCTGAAGGGAAAACTGAGGCCCAGAGAGTTAAAGTCATCTGTCCAAAGGGCAGGGCAGCCAAAATTGCATGGGTCTGTCTATATTCTTTACTCAACTTGTTTCTATCTCTTTATTGACGAAGTTCTAAAGTTATATACTTAGAAAGGAATGCTTTAACCTTGCAGTAATACAGTCTCTTTAAGGTCAGGAATAGATAAGTAAAAATTAATCTGACAATCTTGAAGCAGGCTGAAAAATGTCACTCTGTACTCCCCTTGGATTTGACCCCCATAATTGTTCCACTCATTGACAGTTGATCGGCTTAAATAATTCATCCCCTTTCATGAGGCCTGTTGCTTCAAACTGGTATTTGCTTGATGAGGGCTGTGACTGATGGATGATTAGAAGCCGAAATGTTCCACCACACAAACAGAGAGAAAGCCTCGAAACGGTTACCCAGTGTCTTAAGGCAAATCTGGGCTTTAGGCTCTCATTCTTCTGCACAGCACAGAATCGCCAGCAAACCATTTTTTTGGACACTCTGACCATCTGTGCATATCCAACCTTCCTGTTGACCAAAGGGAGAGGGTTGACCACGTTTCCCGGGACACCTGGAGGCATCTGTGTTCTAAGTTACAGGCCTGGCTGGAAGATGTGAGCTACAAGAATCTGCACGGGGCCGCTGTCTCCTCAATCTCTGTGGCAGAGTTTCCATCTCCTTTTCAGGCACCCCCAAATTTGAGGACCTGGATCTCTTTCTGTCATAGGGGGACATTTTGCTAGGAAGAAAAATGGCCATGCTTTGAGAAGAGGTGCATTCTTGAGGATAAGAGGTTAGAGATTAGGACTGAGGGTAGGAGCGTGTAAGACGGTGGTAATTTCAGCTGAAGGCAATAAAGAAAGGGAAGAAGAAACAGGTCACATTCTCAGACAGGGTAAAAACATTTCCTCAGACCCATGGTAAGACCTTGGTGCACCTGGGTTGCTATAGGTACATGATTGGGAAGCCAGGAAGGCTTTCTGGTGAGGCTACTTTTTTTTTCTTTTTTTGAGACAGGGTCTCTCTGTTACCCAGGCTGGAGTGCAGAGGCGTGACCTTGATTCATTGCAGCCTCAACCTCCTGGGCTCAAGCGATCCTCCCACCTCATCCCCTCAAGTAGCTGGGATTACAGGCGCACACCGACATACCTGGCCAATTAAAAAAATTTTTTTATGGAGACATGGTTTCACTTTGTTGCCCAGGCTGGTCTTAACCTCTTGAACTCAAGCAGTCCTCTTGCCTCAGCCTCCCAAAGTGCTGGATTACAGGCGTGAGCCACCGTGAATAGGGGTGGGAGGGAAGGCCAGGAACGAGAGGGAACCGGGAAACCACAGGCACCAAGGATTCTCACACAGGCTGACTTCACTGGGGCTTTTGCTGAGAGTAGCTACTCTAATGAGATGGGTCTTAGAATGTGGGATTCCTCCAGCTTGTCAGAGTGACCTTGAACCTGGGAGCCATTTCTGTTCTCCAGTTCTCAGTTCACGAGGTCGGTTCTCATTCTCCAGGATCCCTGCAAAGCCCATTCTTCCCATATCACGAACCACCATTGGACATGATTCAACTCACCACATAAACACCCCACCCAGGCCCACGAAATCCCAATCTGTACTTTAGTCACATGCGAGCTGATTTGTGCACCCAAAGTTTGAGAAGGAAACGAGAATTGGAAGCTCCTTGGGCTAAGGATGGCATCTGCCTTGTAGCTGTTTCCATCTCTGGGCACAGGGCTGCGCCCATAACGGGGCCTGCATAGATACATGTTGAAGGAGGCCGGGCGCAGTGGCTCACGCCTGTAACCCTAGCATATTGGGAGGCCAAAGCAGGTGGACTGCTTGAGTCCAGGAGTTCGAGATGAGCCTGGGCAACATGGCAAAACCCCGTCTCTATGAAAAACACAAAAATCAGCTGGGCATGGTGGTGCATGCCGGTAGTCCCAGCTACTCAGGAGGCTGAGATGTGAGGATCGCTTGAACCCAGGAAGTCGAGGCTGCAGTGAGCTGTGATTGTGCCACTGCACTCCAGCCTGGGTGGCAGAGTGAGACCCCTGTCTCCAAAGATAAAAAACCAAAATGTGTTGAAGGAGTGAAGGAATGAATCTCCCAGAAAGCAAAGACAGTGAGGCCAGGAATGGGTCCAGCGAAAGAGAAGAAGGCAATTGATCAAGCTGAGTAGGCAATAAGGATTAGGAAAAGATGGAAAAGACTGGAAATCGAATTCTCTGAACTCTAATAACATCAAGACTATCAGTAGAACTTTTATGTGAACAGTAGCTTGCCTATAAAGAAAACATCTTGCTAAACATACACGTTGATCTCTTTTAGGAATTCTTAAATGTTGTGGAAATGGTATCTCCACGGAGGGGCTATTCCAGCACAAAGCACCATCGGGGCACCGCAGGCAGCAGAGGGATAAGGAGGAGTTTTGGACCGTGTGTGCTGGTGGGGGGCGAGCGAGGGCGGGCTGTCCCTTTGCCACACTCACTGCTGCTGAGAGCCAGAGGTGGAGATTGCAGCTCGGGGAGAGGGGCTTCGGCCTCTCTCTTCAGAGGTTCTGGCCTTGATACAAGGCCCTCACATGGGCAGAGCACTTTACAGGTTACAAAGTACTTTACAGTTTATGAAGCACTTTACAGTTTACGAAGCCTGAGTTATCACGAGTCAGCTCTACTTGTCACTTCCAGGAAGTGAAAATACCCGGGCAGGTAGGAGAGGTGGCAATGTGCGTCAGGAGTGGGGGTGTGCCCTCGAGTGAGGGCGGCTGGGGTGATTTGGTAACGGGGTCCCCTGTAAATCTCTCTTGGTAGCACACAATCACTGGTGGGTCACGGGCAGCCGTCCCTCCCTCATGATCAAGTAAGACCCAGGCCTAGTGGTGCCCAGGCTTGCCCAAGTCAGCCTTGGCCATTGAAGAGGTTGCTGAGTTGGGCCCTCACCCTGCTGATGGCTGCAGGCTGACGGTGCTATGCAGTGGGCTCTGAGCCAGGCTGCCCTCTTGGCTCTACTACCTCTGAGAAGGGACAGGGATGACCATCGGAAAGCGATTTTACCTCTCCTACCTCCCACTTCCTCAGCATGGACTAGAGATAAACTCTTTCCATTCTTATTGAATTCTTAATCCACATCACC
>NW_016108037.1:167671-174224 GCF_001604975.1 Cebus imitator | reverse complement strand
TTTAGAGATGTGGTCTCATTATGTTGCCCATGCTGATCTTGAACTCCCAGACACAAGCAATCCTCCCACCTTGGTCCCCAAAGTGATGTGATTATAGGTATGAGCCACTGCGGCTGGCTTAAATAATGTAATTTATGAGGTGGGTGACCCATTAAAAACATATGAGTGCTCTCCCCTCTTCTTCTTTCCTGGCCCAACAGCTAAGCCCCGGTCAGTTTCCAAAGCCAAGTGGGAGTGGATTCCGTCCTGTGATACACATAGTCCTCTTTTTATGTGGACTTTTCTCAAAGAACTGGGAGTACATCCAAGATGGCAAATCTCATCGTATGGGTAACAGCCCTCGGAACTGTGTCCCATTCACCAGCCCCAGAGCCGCCTGGGCTATGTTAAATTTCCAGTGTCACCCCACCAGGGGACAGCATGGCCTGTCCTGGCAGTGTCAGGGCTCTGAAGGGCCCAGCTCACAGCTCCCTGCCACTGCGAGTCTCTCTAGCCTCCAGCCTGTTCCCCTGTTATCGTAGCATCCTGCTTTCATCCCTTCTCACTTTCTGGAGGGAGGTATTGAGAAAGAGAGAGAAGGAAGAAAAGAAAGGCTGATTTCACTATTCAAGTACTACCACTAATGACAGCAACTATCAACAACAATAGCAAGGCGATCGTAGCACCCACTGCCTGACAGGCTCCACGATGACGGCCCTGTCTGTGCCACGGTATTGAAGCCTCATGACAACCCTATGAGGTTGGCACGGCTGCCACTCTGAATTTGTAGCAGGGAAGTAGATTTGTGGCCACAGGGCTGTTGAGAGGTGATGTTTACCAGTCACACCTGGCCCATGTGACATCAAAGCCTGCCGTGTGGTCCCTCCTCACCCCTTGTGGAGCGGGCGGAGCGGGTTCCCCACAGCGCTATCTCTTAGGAGGGCCAGCCTCCCAAATATCCCAAATACCTCTTGGAGGTATCTGCCACCCCAACATGGGTTTTCACAGACACATTTGATCACGTCCTCTCTCTAGCTGTGACCACACACATGCGTAACTTGCACTTTGACCTTACTTTAAGTACTGCTGGCTTAGGAGTCTCTCGAAACCTGAATCTTACCAGTGGCACAAGATCATTCTCTGGTTGGGACCATGACCCTCTCTTTAGGAGAGTGTAACTTGCCACCTGGAACTAATGCAAGTGACTCCCATCAATGGCGTGCCCGGGATGCGGCCGACATAGCCCAGTTCAGGATCTCACTTAAGCGGCGACATCGCTCATTTTGCAAATGAGAAATGTGAGGCTCAGAGAGGCTAACCAACTTGCCTAAGGTCATCAGCTGACTCCTGTTTTAGCTCATTCAATTCTCAGAGCCACCCTGTAAAGCACAGGGCTTGGAGCATCAAGTCCACACTACCTTCCTCACGAGGCTGCTACGAGGCTCCGCTTGCTGCCCAGGACCGGATTTGCTGGCTGTCGCTCACTATGAAAATGTCAGCATGTTCCTCTTCCACTGTTTTACGGAGGTTCAGAGAGGTTAAGGGCTTTGACCAAGGTCACAACGCTCAGCAGCGGAAGACACAGACAGCCTCTAGCCCAGATTCTCTGCTTCTGTATCCGGTGCTGTGCCTGGGAACAGCTGCTGGATCGGCCTCAGTGAATGCCCTGGAAAAATGGCAGGGACCTAATTTCCCTGAGCTGCCTGATGGAGCTTTCTTCTCTTTCTGCTTCTTCTAATATCGAGAGAGAGAGAGAGAGAGAGAGAGAGAGAGTGTGTGTGTGTGTGTGTGTGTGTGTGTGTGTGTTTTTAAACTCTTGTCAGCAGCAAATTCATCTGAAATTGCAGCAAGAATAATACTTTGGTGTTGCCTTTACTTTCTCTGGTTCTAACAATCTTACAGTATCAAACAGCCCCTGCTTCGGAGGAAAAATAATAATGAATGACTTAAAATAACTGCTGAAGAAAATGAAGGTTTGATTTGAATTGCAGAGGGAGCGACTCCTTTTAGTCCCTCTTTCTCTTCATTTCCTGGAGAAGGCTTTCAGAATCTGCAAGATCCCTCTGCATTCAAAGATTCTAAGAGTCAAGAAAAACCAGGGCCAAATTATTTGATCTGAAAGTATATTTATCCCCATCATTCCAAAATACCACCAAATATCACCTAAGGAATAGGAAGCATGGGTGTTTCTGTCTCTGTTCTTCTCTCTCTCTCTCTTTTTTTTTTTTTTTTTTTTTTTTTTTTTTTTTTTTTTTTTTTTTTTTTTTTTTTTTTTTTTTTGAGACAGAGTCTCACTCTGTCACCCACGCTGGAATGCAGTGGCATGATCTTGGCTCACTGCAACCTTCGCCTCCTGGGTTCAAGTGATTCTCCTGCCTCAGGCTCCCAAGTAACTGGGATTACATATGCGCACCACCACACCCAGTAATTTTTTGTATTTTTAGTAGAGACAGGGTTTCACCATGGCTAATTTTTGTATTTTTAGTAGAGACGGGGTTTCACCATATTGGCCAGGATGGTCTTGATCTCTTGACCTCGTGATCTGCCAGCCTCAGCCTCCCAAAGTGCTGAGATTACAGGTATGAGCCACCGCGTCGGGCTCGTCTCTGTTCTTTTCTAAGGAGCCTTAAGCATTCTTAGGTCCACAGAAAAGGATACAGCTTCCCCACCACTGCACTGCCTCGATGTGCTTCTTCCTCTGGGGTGGGTCAGAGAGGTCCATATGCTACAGAAGCCTATTACAAGCTTATCTCATTAATTACAGTGAATCATGCCAATAAAAATGAATTTTCGGAAGAACGCAGATTTAACCTATGTGGCCTTATCAGATCAGATTCATTATAACTCCATGCATAGGTCCCCAGTGGAGATAGCAGGTCACGAGTGTATGCTTCAACAGAAACCCTCCTTAACCCACATGGGCATAAATGAAGCTGAAATTACCAGAGAAGTATACACTGGCATGTGCTGAGCCTGTGGTGCTGTCCAACCAAATAAAGTTCCATGGTTTAATACATTTCTCCATAGAGTGTCAGCAGATAAGATTGTGAATTGCATGTTCCATTTTTGCTCTTTGAGAATAGTTCTATTCAACCAAGTAGCCAATAGTTCAGCTGATTAGTAAAGGTACATTTCTTTTAAGTATAATTTTGAGTATTGTTGTGGTTTGACTGCCCTATGATTGCATGGATTTCAACAAAGCCAGCTTGGAAACTGCTAAAATGAACTTATTACTCAGCTTTTATTTACAAAATGTATTTTGAGGCTTCAAGTCTTGCAAGGATGCCAATGGTGGCAAAGAATAGAGAATGGGTATTGAATTTGGTGGTATGTTTAAGCCCCAAGGGAGGGCAGCTGCTCACCAGCCTGGCATTCTAGATAAAATGAGGCCACGAAAAGCGACGGAATGGTTACCTTCCCAAATGCCACTTTGTGCTGGTTTGCAAAGTGCTGAAGAATGAATGACACCCCGTCCTGGCTGAAATTTATGTCACGCAATTTGGGGTAGGAGGAGGAAAGCCTACTTTCGGTCTAATGTTACAAGGGGAGACAGCACGCCAATGGAATTGGGAGGAAATGGCCAGAACCTAGTAGCTCAATTTTTAACCCTAGGGTGAATCAAAGCAGCTTCCCCATTCCCCTTCTCCTCTGACCTTAGGGATCAGCCCACTCTCTCCATTACCTTCTACTACCCTCTCTCCACACACATTCACATTTGACCCAATTCCCCCTTCTATCCAAAGACTCGACCCAATTCTCAAGCCTTCTCCCCCACAGTTCTGACCCAATTCTCTCATCATTTCCACAAAGACGTGACCCAATTTGCCTCCATCCTTCCCCCGGCACATGCGATACCATTCCCCCTACAGCTCCCACACTACAGATATGACCTCATTTCCACCTCCATGCCAGTCCCTTACACCCGTTCCCCCTCCATTTCCCCACGATGGCCAGGAGCCACCATGGTTACCTTCTCTTCCTGCAGCTAGGACACCACCCCCCTTCTCTAAAAACACCGAGGACACAGCCTCCCTTCGGCAGCAGCCTCTTTTTTCTCCGGGTACATTCACAGGGATTTGACCTAATTTTCCCACTTCTCAAACCCTCCTTGGCTCATCCATCTCATCACACACCCTCTTCCCAAGGACACGTGGTTTGTGTCATTGCTGGAATGTCAAGCCCTCCAACACAACCAATGCTCCCGATCAACGCTCGCAGCACAGCACAGAGCGGGAAGTTACTGCAGCCCCTGGCATGGCCAGGGGAAACTTCACAGCTGGCCGTGACTTCATGGATACCCAGTTATTAGATTATTCTTTAAAGAAATCATTTTGTTGGCAGCCAATCTGCCCGTATTTTGGCTTTTCTTTTTTTCTTTCTTTCTTTCTTATTTATTTTTTTAAAAAAGGACATGAGGTGAGTTCCGGTGAAGTGTGGTAGGGCTGTCAGTCAAGGGCTAAAGTCCTTTATATGAAAATGTGGGCAGAAGCAAAGGCACCAGCCACTGAACGCTGCCCTGGCTATGTCAGTAGGGCTCCTGGAGAGGTTACAGGAGATGGCCCTCTGTGGGCTCTTCATTCACGGCTGCTACCTAATTAAAAAGTATGTTTCAATTATCACAAATGATCTTTATTTATTCACTATGAACCAGACTACAATCAGTTATGCATTTTACGAAAGCTACTAAACAGTTTTCAGGTGAAAGGGCATTAAGTATTACCAATGTTGGGAGCTCATTTGGGTGAATAGCCTCGGGTGGGGGCAATTGGTTGAGGAAAGACTAGAGAGGGCTTTTTAGCCTTGCCCTTGTTTCTGTGACTGTTCCTCCCTAGGTCGCCGCCCACTTATGTGTGATGGAGAAAGCCCACTCTAGCTGTCTCTGTTCTCTGAACTTGGCTGAGTTTGGGTGACACTCAGGGTAGAACTCAGAAATAGTTGTTGTTTTGAAAAATTCAGGATTTTTCTTCTAAAATGAAGTAATACGTGTTAGAGGTTTTGGATACCGTGAAGAGTTGTTCCAAATGGTATTGATTAGGATGATGACAATTCTGTTATCTTCATAAGCACCATCTCTGCTGCCACCACCTTCGTCACCACCACCTGTATCACAGTCATTGTCACCACCATCAGCACCATGTTCACGATCACGGCCACCTGCATCATGGGTACAATTACTCTCACCACCATCGGCCCCACTTCATGATCACCACCACCTGCATCATGGCTATAATTACTACCACCACCATCACTACCACCATTGCCAGCACTACCACCACCACCATCACTACTACTACCACCACTACCAAAACCACCACCATCACCATCACTACCACCACCATCACCACGACCTTCATGATCACTGCCACCTGCATCATGGATACAATTACTGCCACCATCACCATCACCATCACTACCACCACTGCCATCACTACTACTACCACCACTACCAAAACCACCACCATCACCATCACCACGACCTTCATGATCACTACCACCTGCATCATGGGTACAATTACTACCACCATCACCATCACTACCACTACCACCACCATCACCACGACCTTCATGATCACTGCCACCTGCATCATGGATACAATTACTACCACCACCGCCACTACCAACACCAAAACCACCATCACCATCACTACCACCACCACTATCAAAACCACCACCATCACCATCACCATCACCATCACTATCACTACCACTACCATCACCACCACCTTCATGATCACTGCCACCTGCATCATGGGCACAATTACTACCACCATCGCCATCACTACCACCACCACCATCACCATCACTACTACCACCACCACTACCAGCACCAAGACCACCACCATCACCATCACTACCACTATCACCACCATCACCACCATCTTCATGATCACTGCCACCTGCATCATGGCTACAATTACCACCACCACTACCAAAACCATCACTACCACCGCCACTGTCACCATCATCACCATCACTACCACCACTATCACCATCACTACCACCACCAATATCACCATCACTACAACTACTACCACTACCAAAACAACTACCACCATCATCACCATCGGCACCACTACCACTACCACCACCATTACCACTGTCACCAACACCATTGCCATAACCACCATTACCATCCCCTTCACCACCCTCACCACTGCCACCACCACCACCACCACCACCACCAGCACCATCACCACCCTCACCACTACCACCACCACCTTCATCACCACCACTTTTATCACAATCATTATTACCATGATCAATCACCACCACCTTCATGATTACTGCCACCTGCATCATGGTTACAATTACGGCCACCAGCACCACCTTCATGATCACCACCACCTGCATCATAGCTATAATAGCACCACCATCATCGTCACCATCACCACCACTACCACCACCATCACCACCACAAACGCCAGCATCACCATCAGTACCACTACCATCACCACCATTACCACCACCACTATCACCATCACTACCAGTACCACTACCATCACCATCACCACCACCATCACCACCACCACCACCATCACCACCATCACTACTACCCCTATCACCACCACCACCA
>NW_016108037.1:158131-167050 GCF_001604975.1 Cebus imitator | reverse complement strand
ATCACCACCACCACCACCATCATCATCACCACCCCATCACCATCACTACCACCACCACCACCACCACCATCACCATCACCATCATCACCACCACCACCAACACATCTAAAAAACTCTGATCCTGGCCTTTATCTCTCAAATCCTTTTTTTCTTCTGCCAACTTCTTTGTTTGCACATTTATCCCTTAAAAAATGAGAATGAAAAATAGAAAAGTTATTTCATTTTTTATTATTTTAAGAATTTTTATCTTTTTCACGAATAAGTTAGGAGCTAAAGATCTATCATCTATCTATCAATCATCTATCTGTCCATCAATCTGTCTGTCTATTCATCGATCAGTCATTTTCCTTTGCTTGTTGGTTGTATTTCTATGGCTCTTTCCTTTTAGTTTGTCTTCATCCCTCCACCTTCTTTCAGTTGGTTTAGCATTTAGGGCTTAAAAGTAACCGATGCAGCACCTTAGAATATAAAGAATGCGTCTAAGCCCTTGCAGAGTTTGGACATTTCCTACCTCGTAATAGCACAGAGAAGAGCAACTACATGATTTTGTCCCTTTTGGGAAAAGGGGAACATCTTTTTATTCAGAGCTGAAAGTTTTTAAAAAGGAAGAAGGCAGGGAATCTGAATCTTTGGTCAGCACCTCACGCTTTAGCACAATGATCTGCACATTGTCGACATACTGTAAGCGCTTACTGAATTAAATTTGAGGGTTAGCCTTTGGGCAGGGACAGAATTAAATCCGTGGTTCCTTGGGCAGCCACTTTTATTCTAAATATCTTTTTGGGTTACATTTCTAATTTCTCCCACTCTTTCCTTTTGTCTTTTCTCAAAACTTATGACACTAATGCTGAAGTAAAGTTGACCATTTGTGTTTGGAATCCATTGGATGGACTAGCGTTTAAATCCCTGCACCACCAATGACTGACCTGAAAAAAAATCACTTAACCTCTTTTGGCGTTAGTTCTCTCATCTGTGCAACCACCCTGCCATACAGGGTGGTTGTGGGAATTGAATGAAAAAATAAGGATGATACAGTAGATCCCAGTGGATCCAGCCCATGGTAGGTGGATGCATGGCACGCGTATGTTTCCTGTGGATAATTACTTCCCCCACCCTCTATGGGGTCCATTTCTGGTATGGCCAAAGGATGCCAAAGCTGCATGCTCTCAGAGACCAACTCTCCCTCTACCATCAGCCCATCTTCACAATGCTCAGCCATTGGGAGAACCTGAGAATTTAACTGGGCAAGTATAACAGCAGAACAGGAGGCAGCATTCTTATGTGAATTTCTGCTCCTTTACGCGCTGCAGGAACGCTATGAGACAGCTCTTCTCTAAGATGGGGATGGTTCCCGCAGCTTGGCTGAGACTCGAATGAGAAGACACAGGGCTCAAAGGCCCTTGCAGGAGTGAAGCCAGTGAAGAGGGGGAGTCCCAAACCTGACTTCCACCTCTGCCCTTGTTAGCTGTGTAACTCTGGCAAATCGCCTAATCTCTCAGCGCCTCCGTTTCCTCCTCTGCAGAATGAGGATGAGAAGCCTAAAACAGATTTTGCATGGCGGTTGTGAGGATAAAATAAAACCTTTGGCATACAGGAGGGTGCTCAATAGGTATATTTTTCTTCCCTTCCTTCCCTCTCTATCCTCCCCGTCTTTTCAAACACTTCCTTTTTATCTTTGTATTTCCCCCTACATCTTCCCAGGTTTCTTGATTCAAATTTTCAGAGATGCTGGCTACTCAACAGTCACTTGTAGAAAACCTGAAGTTCTTAGAAAGATGGACACTGAAGAATCCAATGAGCGATAAATGTTTGACTGCATAAACAAGAATAATAACAACGCAATTACTTGGGATCATTATTAAATTGTGAGACCAAATGAAGCCAACATAATCAAAATTGAATCGAAAGTCAGTAGAGAGTCACACCCTCTAATTCGTTTGAAGATGCTGCCCTAGTTTATTACTGATGCTCAATCATACAGTTATTTAAAGGGCATCAGAATGACAATACTAATAATGGTGACAAATCTGCCCAGCATGGACGGCTCTCACTGTCTTTTAATTGAAGGGAAGCTATGGAAGTGTTTTCCTTCATTAAAAAAAAAAAAAAAAATCTTCCTTTTATTTTTTCCTCAGGCCATCTGTCTGGCTATTAAAATCCCATCAGCTTCATTGCGAGAACACTTACTTCCCCCACGCCTGCCATCCCAAAGGGGGCTCTTACAGCCAACTAGCTCATGATCACTCCAGGCCCTCCAAAGGGAAAGCGCATTTGCTCTCAGTGCTTCCTTTGCAGCACCCTGTCCTTTCCTGGCATCTCATTGCTGTACGGACAAGATATTCTGTGATTTATTTCCAGGCCCCCACATTAATACCCAGAAATTAGTTTATATCTGTAATAACATGTTGATTCATTCAACTGTGTAAGAAGCGGCTATGTCTCTTCTTGGCTGCTTAGGGTCTAACAAGACAGCACCGGATCTCCCAAATAAACACTCTTGGGTCAAAGTCCAACACTTCAGGATTAGCCTTTGCTTTATAGATGATGACGGATGAAGTCCTTGGATCTAAGAGACTGAGCCAGGAAGGAGTTGCCTGCATTCTGTCTGACCTGGCACCTGTGTTCCTAAAACCCTACACTATCTCTCTTAGGCTTGTGAGTCACATTCTCCCAGCTCTTCCTACACACCCCAAATCCTTTTTGTCATTATTGTTCTGGGAGACAGTCATTCCTGTTAGGCCTGTCCTCTCCGACCCAGGTGTGATTATTACAGAGAAATCTCACAGCTTCTTCCAAGCAAGTACCTCTTCCTACCAGAGGTAAATCCTTCTATGCTTGGAAGACTCTGGGGTGGAGAAAGAAATTCCTTCCCCGCTGGTGGACCAGGAGAGCTAAGTCCTCTTGTTCTGTTGGTGTCTTGAGAGGGGGCATCTCCTGAACACCCTGGAGGAAACCAAACAGAAAATCCTCCAGCACAAATCAGTGTGTCAACAAGGGAGGCAGCATCTCTCCCCCCTGGCTGTCGTCCACACCACTGTCCGTTCTAGATGGAGGAATGGGTCAAATTATAACTAGGAGCTGAGTGCTCCCGGTGCCTCAGAAAGGCCCTTGGAGTCCAGGCAATTTCTGCGAATTGGCCTTTGATCTTCTTTTCACTTTCTACGCCTGTGTCTCCTTTATCACCCAAAGAAAAAAGCTGATAAGTAATGGGGCTGAAGAGCCACCCATCTCTCCATGTCTTTCAAACCCCGTGGATGGTTTATGAGTAGAAATGATGCTTTTGTGAAGTGAATGGTGGGCTATTGTGGTATCTGAGATGAATTTAGGTGGTATAGGGATGAACATTTAAATAGGTTTGAGTATTTTGAAGGTGTGTTAGAAATATAACTAGTGAATTGAACCAGGGATTTCTTGTATGCTATTGCTTAGGATGAGTCTAAACCAGGGCATCGATTTGAGGATATGTGTTTGAGGCTGGGTGTGGTGGCTCACACCTGTAATCCCAGAAGTTTGGGAGGCCGAGGTGGGTGGATCCCTTGAGTTCAGGAGTTTGAGACCAGCCTGGGCAGCATGGCGAAAGCCAGTTGTCTCTACAAAAATACAAAAAAAAATTAGCCAGTGTGATGGTGCACCCCTGTAGTCTCAGTTCCTCAGGAGGCTCAGGTAGGAGGACCACTTGAGCCCAGGAAGTCAAGGCTGCAGTGAGCCAAGATTGTGCCACTGCCCTCCAGTTTGGGTGACAGAGTGAGACCCTGTCTCAAAAAAAAAAAAAAAAGTAAAAAAAAAAAGATGTGTTTTATTAATAACAGTATGGGTGGTAGAAGGGTGGGAAGTCCTGATTTAAAACAACAGCACCATCTTTTGAGCCTGTACACAGTGTGTAAGTCCTTTATACAGATTATTTTAATTTTTATAACATGCTGCTTGAGAAGCATTTTTATTTCTGTTTCTGTGCATGCCTGTGGAGACGGGAAACGGTGGTTCAGAGAGATGAAGCCTGAGGTGCCAGAATCCGTCAGGACTCAAACCCAGGCCTGTCTGATGCCCAAACCGGGCTCTTTCTGCTGGATTGCGCTGCCCAATCAATCCGGGAAGAAAGTAGGGCAGGAAGTGGTTGGGTTCTAGGGAAAATCTATTGGTCCTGGGCTGCGGTGGGGTGTGGTCCTGCGGTCTGAGGCTCTGGCCTGTAATTTTAGCCTGGGCTTCAGCCACAGGCTTTGCGGCTTTCTCTCATCACTCAGTCCACAAATATCCATGCCACGCCTGGTTTCTCCTGTGTTCTCTGTGTCTCAGAGAGCTCTCCCTGAGCGGCGTTTCTGGGGGCATCAGGGGGTGTCTCTTGGGCCTGGGGGTGGGCAGGCCTCTCTCTGCATCCTGCTGCTGTTTCTCTTCGCTCTGACCAACTGTCATGGACCCTCCAGGCTCCAGCGTTCCATCTGCTCTGAGAGGGGCCTGCCCGCGCCCAGGCGGCTTCCATCTCTCCCGGGGCCTCTGCCAGCCTTCTCATGCTCTGTCCCCACCCTGTGCCACCTCGCTGTGCTGTGCCACCTTGCTATGCTGAGCTTCTGCCTGCCATCATCCTTCCCATGGACCCACCTCTGGCTCCCGTCCTCCGGTGGTCTGCAAAGACACTGACTCAGACCCGGGGGTGGGGCTGGCTTCATTTCCCCTCATTGCTCTGCCCCTACCTCAGCCACACCACCTGTTCTGCCTCTGGCCATGTCCTAGTAACCCTGGTGTCAGGCACCTCGGCTGCCAAGGCCCATCGGGAAGCCCCAGAGGCACAGTGTTCTCAAGCCGGAGGACAGGCCCTTTGAAACAGACCTTTCCGGCCGGGTTCTTCTGTTCTCCTGTGAACTCAGTCCTCAGGGGAAGGATTCCGCTCTTCCGGGAGGAGAGCCGCCTGCCCTAGGAGCAGCTGCTTCCATGGGAAGCCAAGGCACAAATGAATTTGTTCCTCCCTTCCTCCATCCATCTTTCCATCCTTTCTCCTTTTCCTCCTTTTGTTCTTTTGTTCATTGTTCTTATTATTTTTGCTGAGATCTTAGTATGTGCCAGCCTCTGCCTTAACTATTTAATTCCGACTGATTGGCCAACCCTCCATTTATTCACCAGAGCCTGAGTGTGCCAGTCACTGCACTGGGCAGCGGGTCACGGAGGTAAATCTGACACCGTCCCTGTCTCAAGGGCTTTGCCATCTGGTTGAGGACACAGACAGTTGAAAACAGAGAAACACGGAAGTGTCCGAAAGTGTCCGATCTTTGCCGACATCTGAACTGGCAGAGACTGCAAATGTCTGAGGGTGGAGCTCCTTTGGCTTGGAGGCCGGCACCCCTCCTGGCTTGGATGGGTCTCCGTCTCACCCCTTTGCCATGTCAAAATGGACACCACAGGGTACCAAGACAGCAGCACCAGCGCCCTGCCACTAGCCTCCCAGAGACTAAGCTCCCAGATACTAAGGAGGTGGCCCTGTCACAGAGCAAGTCCGGAGGAAGGAAAAACCTCCATTTCTCCATGCTGTTTTAACCTTCTCTTTGGTCAAAATCCTGCTACTCTTTCATGCGGAAGGGCCCTTGGATTTGATGACTTTGTGGGACAGATAGAGGAGCCCGGAGCTCCCCTAAGGGTATCAGCCAAGATGGAAAGGGGAGAGAAATAGACTCAGGCATGCAACGGGCCTGCCTCCCAGAGGTGGGGATTTTATCCACCCTCAGAGAGGCAGCAGCAGGGCCTGGGGCCCAGAGGGAGTGTCCTGGTGGTGGAACAGCACGGTCCCTTCCGTCCACAAGCACGAGTGAGCTGCTACCACATGCCACGTACTCTGTCAGGTGCTGGAGGCCCCACACTACTTGCTGCCTGGGACCCAAGCACGTGGGTTCTAGTCCCTGCACTGCTGCTTGCTGACTCTGTGGCACGACCAAATCCCTTCCTTTTCAGGCCTCACGTTCTTCAATGTCAAGGTGAGGATTTGGACTAGATGAGCCCTGTGCAGTCACCACTAGTCAATTTCCTTCTCTCCTTTTCCTGTCACAACAGAAACTCGAGTTTTCATCTAGGCGTGTGGCCACCTGGAATCAAGGTTATCTTTTCCAGACTTCACTATAGCTAATGTGTGGCCGTGTAGTAAGCTTCTGCCCAGTGAAACTAAGGCAAAAATGTTGTGTGATATCTTCCAGGAAGCCTCCTTAGGAGCCAGGTGACAGGTGCTCTTTGCCCTTGTCTTTTTGTGCCATCCTCCACCTTGATTCATGGGATGCAAAGGCAGTGGCTGGAGGGGATGGTGGAGCTGGGAGGGGGCAGGGATCTGCCCGGTTAACCTCTTTGTGGAAACTCCAGACCAGCCTTGTACTGTACACCTCCAGAGTAGTTTACTTGAAAGAGAATAAACTTTTTGTTTTGTTTAAGCCACTGTTAATTTTATTTTCTGTTACTCATCATCATCAAATCTAATCCTTCTTGATATAATCTCTATAAATCTCTTCCATCTGTCTCTTATGAGGACAGAACCTTATAAATGTCACAAACACCTATTCCGAGGTTGTGACATTAGGTTGTGAACAAACTTTCTGTCTTATTTAAACCACTGCTAGTTTTATTTTTCTGTGACCTACCGTCAGATTGAATCCTTCCTGGTACAAGCTCTAAAATCTTTCCCAGGTGTACTGTTCTGAGCTTGTGGCATTAGGGGAGTTCTTTGGGCACTCACTCCCTGTGGTGGGCAGAATAATAGCCTCCCAAAAGTGCCCACATCCCAATTCCTGTAACCTGTGAGTGCGCCACATTGCATGGCAAAGGGGATTAAGGTTCCAGATGGAATTAAAGCTGCTAATCAGCAGACTGTAAGGGAGGAAGATTATCCTGGTTTATCTGGGTGGGCACGTGATAATCCCCCGGGTCCTTAGGTGTGAGCGGGGAAACAGGAGAATCACAGAAGGACTCTGTTCAACAATGCTGGCTTTGAAGATAAAGGAAGCAGCCCCTAGGAGCCGGAAACAGCGAGCAAGTAGATTCTTCCAAGGGCCTCTGGAAGGAACACAGCCCTACCCACACCTTGATTCTAGCCCAGTGAGACCCAGGTCAGACTTCCAACACCCAGAACTGTCAGATAATAGGTTTGTGTTGTTTTAAGCACTAAGCTCGTGTAATTGATCACAGCAGCAATAGGAAGCACGCACTCCTACTGTTACCTAATGGATAAAATGAGAATCCTGACACCCATGTTACAGAGTGCCGTGCAGCCTTGGGAAGGTGACAGACACGTGGTCCTTAGCCCAGGGCCCAGCACACAGGAGACTCTCAAACAGTAGCTCTGGGGGAAAAAAATCACTCTTTCTCCTTGTACCTCTGGTTACCTCCTTTAGCGCTGAATGATAATATTAGCTGAAATGGACTGGGCGCAGTGGCCCACGCCTTATAATCCCAGCGCTTTGGGAGATCGAGGTGAGAGGATTGCTTGAGCCCAGGAATCTGAGACCAGGCTTGACAACATAGCAAGATCCTATCTCTTAAAAAAAATGAGCTCAGTGTGGTAGTGCACACCTGTAGTCCCAGCTCCTCATGAGGCTGAGGAAGGAGGATCGCTTGAACCCAGCAGTCTGAGGCTGCAGTGAGCCATGACTGCACCACTGCATTACAGCCTGGATGGCAGAGTGAGACCCTGTCTTAAGAAAGGAAAAAAGTAGCTGAAGGGACAGAGAGAAGTACTGAGACTGAGCTCAGGGCTTTCCCAGATCCATGCACTCTGAATTTATTCAGTGCCTGGGAAGAAGGTGGTTATCTTCATGGTACAGGCAAAGAAACAGCCCCAGCCCGCCAGTGGCAGGGGTGGGATTTAGATCCTCATCTGCCAGAATCCACTGGCCATTGCCAGTCCTCTGAAGCCTTGCTTCTCAAAGTGTGGTCTGCAGACCTGTGGCATCGGCCTCACCTGGGAACCAGAAACGCAATCAGCCCCCACCTGGAGCCCCAAATCAGTATCTGCATTTCAGCAAGTTTGAAGGTGCCGCTCTAGACCAAGTGCTCTGCTCTCTCCTTGACCTCATCATTTTGGGGGCAGTCTTGGCTGATTTCATTTTCTTCATCTGCTTTGGGCCTATCGCCTTTGTTCTACTGTTGGCAAACTCCTATTCATCCTGCAGAACCCACTGCAGAGGGCACTGCCTTTAGGACCTCCTCAAATAAAGTTGCTCTCTTTTCTCACCTTTATACGTGCCTTCATCGATTCCCTGAGCTCACTGATAATAGTTTTGGTACCTGCCTGTCTCCTTCAGAGCCAGGGGCATGTCTTCTGTCACCCAAAAAACATTTACTAAGCACCTACTAGTAAATGTTCTGTCATTTACTTCTGTCACCCAAAAAACATTTACTAAGCACCTACTAGTGCCTACTGTGTGCTAGGCACTGCTCTCAGTCCCTTGGCTATGGCAAGTAACACAGACAAGGACCTTAGTCTCATGGAACTTACATTCCAGTCAGAGAGAAATAATACACACAGCAGACAAACAAATTTAGAGAGCATAAAATCCAATGAAGAAAATAGAATCAGCAAGAGAGACCAGGAGGAGGAAGGGCAGACTCCCCGTGGCAGTGGATTTGTTTCTGTGACTGGTGAACTAACACAGAGCCTGACTTACATTAAACATTCAAAAATGATCAAGGATGTGGTGCCTCACACCTGCAATCTCAGCACTTTGGGAGGCCGAGGTGGGTGTATCATCTGAGGCCAGGAGTTCAAGACCAGCCTAGCCAACACGGTGAAACCCTCGTCTCTACCAAAAATGCAAAAATTATCTGGGCGTGGTGGCATGCACCTGTAGTCCCAGCTACTCAGGAGGCTGAGGCAGAAGAATTGCTTGAACCCAGGAGGCAGAGGTTGCAGTGAGCCAAGATTGTGCCATTGCACTCCAGCCTGGGCAACAA